>NC_081415.1:395619843-395919843 GCF_030272615.1 Cryptomeria japonica
GTTCATGTTCACAAAGTTCTAGCTAGTGTTGTAGATCAACAACCTTTCTACCAAAAGTGATCACTGAGCCCTGTACCAGTATGAATGTTTCACTTAACTTTTATAACTCATTCTCAATATCAGCTCTCTTATTTCTCAAGTCAGCACCAAATAGTGAAAATTGGGAAATATTAGCCAAAATCTTACAGCCGGTTTCCAATCCTATCTTCAACAAGTCTCTATTCATTGTTAGGGCAACTTTACCTTTATCAATTTCATCCATTAATTGTTCTACCCTTTTCTTCTTGCAATCTTTTTCAGCAGTAATGTATGCAACTTCTTCAAAAGTTTTAAGTTGTTCACCGGAATCAACAACTAATTGTCCAAGCTTATCTATTGGTGTAACAAGATTTTCAAGATCAGTCTCTGGTAGGAGACTTGACAAAATTTCAATAGCAGACTTCAAGGTCTTTGTTTGCTTTTGTTGTACCTTTAACCTTTTCTTTTGTGCTCTTGATTGCATAGCCTGTGCAATTTCCATAAGCTGTGAAGAACTCAAATTATCCATGTTTATTGGACCTTTTATGTTGATTGAGTCATCATCATCATCATCATCATCATCATCATCATCATCATCATCATCATCATCATCTATTGATTTCTTCTTCTTCTCTTATGTTTTATTTTCCTCTTCAACATTCTTTGTTTTCTTCTCTTTCTCTATCTTTTCTTCCTTTGTTTTCTTCTCTTCCTTCTTTTCATATTCATCTTCTTTCCTCTCTGTTACTACTTATCAAGTTGCCATTAATTTTATGTTCAAAGTTATTCTATATACTCTAGTCGGTTACTACTACCGAAATATTCAATCGGTATGAACAGTCCAGTCGGTTATAGAAGAAAGTAGTCACAGAGCATAGTATGCACCGAGCTGTCTACCGAGTATCATTCCATGTCTACCGAGCAGCAAAGATGACACACCGAGTTGATATACATCGCGTGAAATGTGTTACCAGATTCATTGAACCTGGACATACATATGAAAACGTGTTACAAGATCGAGGCACATAGAACTGTTATCACATTGGAAATTGCACTTAAAGATTGTGTATGATTTTGAGGTCATCTAACCAATGAAATATTTTGCATGGTTATTCATTTGATAAAACATGTTTGTAAGATCGAAGCAATGAATGGATCACCATCATAAGAGATCTATTTATACAACATGGATTAAGATCAGAGATACATGTAGCATGACAAAAAGGAAGATATAGAGATATATGAAGCAAGACATGTGAAAGCACTAAGTGTTATGACTGTTACAAGGACACAGAGGTCACTGAGAAGGATTTCAGAGAACAGTCAAAGAATAGAGTAAATAAAAGGGTTTACCGAGTTACTATATGGGTTACCGAGGTATGCTATAAGAAAGGTAATCATATTCTGAGCACATAGAATCTGCTATAACATTCTAGATGTAAAGTTGCAGATATTTGTAATGATTTTATTGTAATATTTTGAATTTGTAAGAGAAACCTTTAATAGGGTAAAAGACTCTAATCAAGTCTATAAATTGTAAAGCCTCTAACCAGGTGCAGCATTTAGTTTAAGTTTTGTAAAATCCTTTACCAAGGTAGATCTAACAGATCTTGATACTCCTAACAGGGTAAGCTATCGAAAATAGCTAAACATGTAGCTCTAACTGAGCAACCTTTATTATTGCAGTAGTGAAGTTGTGGGTGCCATCCCCACCGCAGTTTTTCTCTCTAACCAAGAGTTTCTGCGTAACCAAAATATGTGTGTTATGGAGTGAATCATGTATGATTGTTATCTATTTGTTTTAGCTTTATATTATGTTACTGCACTATTCGATTTATGCATAACAGTAAAGTTATTGTTGAAGAAAATTTTTGGAGTACCCCTCCCCTCTCAGTACATTAGCTTTCCATATTGGGCCTAACACTCTCCTCCTTATCTTTTTCTATCTTCTCTTCATTAGTGGTATCCTTGACCAGTGGTGGATTTTCAAAAATTTGTTCTTTTACTGGTTCTTCCATATCCTTCTGATTATCCTTAGTAGCAATATTTACATTTGTATTTACACTTACATTAACCCATGCAGTCTGAGTCTCTATTGACTGTGCAGTTACCAATTGCTCAATTAAGATTTTTTCTGCTTCTTTCTCTTCTCCTTTGTTCTCAACTTGTTCCTACTGATGTTCAAACATTTGTACGTCAACTTCAAAAACTTTTATATTATCAGCACCAGTGGTATCATCATCAGGTATATCTATCGGTTCAGTGTCAATAGGATCATCTTGCAGATACTTGTCTAATTCAAAATCTGTAGCCTTAATACCTTTAGGAAATTCTTCTCCATTCTTAACAGAAGTGTCATCCTCAATTTCTTCATCTTTCTCCTTTTCTTCATAAGGGATGAGGCCTAAAGCCTTTTTCAACAAAATCTCAGTCTCCTTTTGAAGTGATTCAGTCTCTCTGATAAGATTTCTTACTAATATTTTCTCTGATCTAAAAATTACCTTTGTATTAGCCTTTATCTGTTCAATTTCTTCTATGGCTGCTTTTGGTAGCAAGTGTTTAAGTGTATAATCAACAAATTATTTATCAAGACTAATTGTCGCTTGCCACCTTGCATCAATCAAATTATATAAGGAATCTGGAATTTGCCCTTGTAATTCAATGAGGGTTTTGCTAAACTTATTCATACTAAAGATGATTGCATCTTCAATCTCCCTTTGTTTACTTTCAAACAAATGAGTAAACAGTATGTTTAAACCTTTATAAATACCACTATCCTTAATAATTCTAACCATTCTTGTAAAAGAATCTTCAAGTGTCAGTGTTTTCTTAGTTGCTTTACCTTTTCCAGTTTTCTGCTACTTCTTAGCACTTTCCCTTAGTGCTCTCTTATCTTCTTATGATTTTGTAGCCTCTACATCTGTCACAATTTTGTGAGCTTTCTCCTTCTTTCTTTTTCTGGTTTGGGCAGGCACAACTGGAGGTTCAACAAGTTTACCTTTCCTCCAAAATTGAATTTTAGTAGGCTTACCTCTTTGGGATTTAGCAGGCTTCACCTTAGGTTCTTCTTCCTTCTTCTTTTCAGCTGCTTTGGCTACTTTGGTCTTATTTGTGGAGGTACCTATTGGTATACTAGAAGATATGCCTTGTTCAACCTCATATTTGGCTCTTGTTGCAGCTATATGTTCTTTTGTGAATCTAGCTTGTTCAGCAAAGGCCTCTACCTCTTTCCTTACTTTCTTTGCTATCACCAGTTCTTGTAATTCAGAGTGCACTTTTAGTAGTTTCTCCTTGTAGGTTCCAAACCTCTTAGCAGTGGTATCGATCGGTTGATCTAACAAATGACCAGTATAAGCAACAAGTAGATCTTTATCTACTTCATAACCCATGGGCATTACCCATGTGGTTTTGGTAATAATAGCTTCCATCAAGCATGTATCAGTGTCTACCATAAAATAGATAGAATCCTCATACTGATTGACTACCTCTGCTGGTATATGTTCCCTAGCATGCATTTTCTTCTGAAATTTCTTAAAATATCCCCACAAAATATCATCAAACCTGTCATTCAACATCCTAATGATGTTCTTCATCTGCAATAGGGCAGGTGTCCCGGTGATCGGGATTATTACTGTAGAGATCAAAACTAAAGTTGTTGGTTTGCCCTTCCCCCAGTCGATCCATTGTACATCACCAATACTGGGGAAAAAGTTTTGGAAATAAAAGAATAAGCCCATGATAAGTTGTCCAAACTTGAATTGAATCTTCTTGTCCTTCTTGTCTGCTTCCAGAATTGCCACTAATTGACTCCTTAGAGCTTCAGTCAAGTCATAGTCCACATTTTCCTTAATCATCTAGTATACAGTGTGAATTGTTGTTGTCGATATATTGTTCATTCTGCTTGAATAGAAGATTGTATAGCCAATCGCCATAGATGCAAATTTAATAGAAGGATCATTAATATTATTAATAGTCATTTCTCTTTATCTCAGATTCGATCCTCAACCTTTCTTCTAGCTTCAAGTTCCTCACTAATTTGGATTGTTAATACTTCAAGTTCTCTCCTTAGGTTAGTCTTTTCACCATTCAACTTCTCTACTTCTTCAACCAGTGCATCAATGTTCACCTCATCTGAAGAGTTGTTGTCAGAGATCTCCAACAATTGTTCAGTCATTTCTTTCCTTTTAGCTAGTGATGTCATGTATTTGCCTCTTAGGGTTTCAAGTTCTTCCTTGGTTTCAGCAAGTTCTCTAGCCATCTCTCTATAGCTCATTCCTTCCCCCATATTTGCCTTAGGATTAGAGATCCCTTCCAAGTGGTTAAGACTTAAGGAAGTTAGGCTCTGATACCAATTGATAAACTCATAAGGCACTAAGAGGGAGGGTGAATCAGTGCAAGTAAAAATAACATAAATTTGATTATGCACCTTTACAACTTGAAACTTGATAATCAAATGAGAAACACAATCACATATGAAATCAACCAATAGAATAATGGCCACATAACACAAATAATTTATATGTGGAAAACCCAAATGGGAAAAACCATAGTGGGAATTAGTACCCACAAGATAACTATATGCAAAATTGAAATCTTGATCGGTTAAGGTCTTATAGTGATATGTCCTGTTAGGAGAAGACCTAGTTAAGAGTCACCCAGTTAGTGGATTTACCTATCAACCCTGTGAGGAGCCTAATGATATGTTAGGATCAACCTTGTGTGAGGATTTACCACCCTTTTTTTAGAGTTGCCCTATTAGGGGACTTAAATATTTAAGGCCTGTTAGGACCTACCTTGTTAAGGGATTTAGCTGTTGTAACTGTTAGGATAACAGTAGTGAGAAGATCCTCTTATATCACCTTATGTGTCTGATAAGATTCACTTCAAAACATTACAACATCACATACACTTCATCTCCAAACTTCTTTGATCACTGCACTATCAGAGATACAAAAATCACTAATAATCTCTTACTGATTCAAGCTCATACATTCTTATATTCTTCATACCTCATCACACATTATAAAAACATCATTAAGTCAGCTAGAACCTTGGAATAATTCCCTAGGTTCAATGAATCTAGACAAACATCCAATACACTCACATAAGTCATGCACCAAATTACCACATCAAATTTTGTGTCGGTTAACCGACTTGAGTGATTATCATCACTACCGGTTAAGTTTCTATCAACTCCTTTGTTCTACCAGTCAAAATTATTTCACCTAATCAAATCTGCTTGTGCGGTCATGGTCATGTCTTCATTGAATAGTCTTCAATGCTTCTGCAAAATCGCAACACTTCATCCTTCATGAATTTCCCGTACCAGTTGTCAGATTGTAACTATCTCTGCTATTTACTAGTTGAAGTCCTAATTATCAATTCTGATGAAATTGTCTCTAATTTACCGATTGCATTGTAGGACTTAGATGACTTAAGACACACAGTTTCCATCAATGACAACATACAAAAATAGTCATCATTCAACATTCTCACTTCATACAAGTATCGGTTGCATCAAGCAAACAAACATTACTGATTGATCAAGTGGTCAAATGCCAACATTTACACCTCAACAAAATGGTGTAGCAGAAAGGAAGCATACAACTATTGTTGAAATGGCTAGGTGTATGTTACATGAAAAATATATGTCTTGTAAATTTTGGGTTGAAGCAATATTTCATTTATTTATATTATTAATAAGACTCCTGCCAAAGCTTTAAACAATCTAAATCCTTAAGAGACTTGGTCTAGTAGGAAGCCTAATCTTAAGCATCTAAGAATTTTTGGCTTAATTACTTATGTTCATAAACCTAAATTAAAAAAGGAAAGTTAGATTCTAAATCTTCTTATCATTATTTTGTTGGGTATGATGAACATTCTAAAACTTATAAAGTTTATAATCCTATCACTAACAAAGTCAAAGTTGCTAGAGATGTATGCATTATTGGAAATGGTGTTTGTGATTGTTCTAAATTGCATGACAATGAATTTTATCAAAGTTGTGGTTGTTGAGGACAATCCTCCTTCTCTAAACCCTCCTAATGCATCTCTTAGTCATAGTGGTAGTGAAAATGATAATTATAAATATTATCCTTATGGTTCTTATTCAAGTGATGATACTCCTCCATTTAAAAGAAAGCCTAAATGGTTTAATCAATCTAAATCTCAAAAGGAAGATATTAAATTATGATTTAATGTTTAAAGTTATGTATACAAATTATCCTCAATATTTTTGAAAAAGCTAAAAAACAACTTCATTGGGAAAAGGTTATGCAACAAGAATATGAAATGTTTCTTCCCAACCAAACCTACGATTTAGTTCCTTTACCTTAAGGTAAGAATCCTATTTCTTGTAATTGATTGTATAAAACTAAGTTTAATGCAAATAATGAGGTTATAAAATTTAAAGTTAGATTAGTTGCTAAGGCTTCTCCCAAGTAGAAGGCCTAGATTGAAACTTTTTCTCCTATTGCTAAAATGCAAACTATTGAATTAGTTCTTACACTAGCTTCTCATATGCTTTTTTGAATGTCAATTTATATGTCTCAACCTTCTAGTTTTATTAACAAAGGTAATGAACACCTTGTTTGCAAATTAAAGAAATCTATTTATTATTTAAAATAATCTCCCAGAGAATGGTATTTTAAAATTAATGTCTTATCTATCTCTTAAGGTTTCATTAGAAGTAAAAATGATCCAAATTATATATTAAGCATAGTTAAAATAATATTGTGATCATTATTTTATATGTTGATGATTTGATTCTCACATATAGTTCTAACAATTTGATTTGTTATATTAAGTCTAAACTCGATAAAAAAATTCAAATGACTGATTTAGGCTTATTACATTATTTTTTGGGTATGGAAATTTGGCAAACATCCAAAAGTATTTTTCTTTCTCAAAACAATATGTTCACTTGATCTCTTAAATAATTTTAAAATGAATGATGCTAATTATGACTCCTTGTGAATTAGGAACTAAATTAATGGATAATATGGAGACTCCATTTGTTAATCCTACAATATATAGAAAATTAGTAGGTAGTTTAAATTCTCTTACTAGACTTGATATTTCATAATGTGTTGGTTTGGTTTCTAGATACACATTAAACCACAACAAACTCATTTTAAAGTTGAAAAGATAATTCTAAGGTATGTTAAAGGTACTCTTAATGTTGGTCTCTTTTATGATAGAAACTATGAATTTATTTTAAAGGTTTATACTAATTTGGATTTAGGGGATGATCTCAATTATGGGAGATCCACTTGTGGCTATTGTTTCTTTGTTGGATCAAGTGCAATCTCACAAAATATTAAGAAACAAATATCTACTTCTCTTTTCTCTATAGAATTTTTATATAAAGTTTGTACATGTAGACACCTAAAAATGTCTTGTCTAATTAAATAATTATTTTTATTTATTTAAATATTTTAGCCTAATTTTTCTATTAATTAAATAAATCTTTATTTATTTAATTAATTCATGTATCCTCTTCTAGCCTTATTTCTCATTTAAATAAATACTTTTATTTATTTAAATTATCCTTCTCCTAAATTAAATAAATATTTCATTTATTTAATTGATCCCACTTCTTCTATTAAGTAAATGAATCTTTATCTATTTAATTAATTCATTATCCTTTTCTGCCTATGATACATGTCATTCATCTCTTAATTCCTACACTACCTACCTTCTCATTATTTTCTTATTTTCTCTACCTACCCTCTAATCCTAGCCGACCATTTATCTTTTACACCTCTTAATCTTATCCCTTCATCTCTTACAGTGTTCTCTATATAAGGAGATGGTTCCTTCATTATCAATCCTCCTAGATTAGCATTCGAACTTTCATATGCGATCAAGCCTACTTGAAACCACATTTCCGTTCTTTGTTGAGCTCTTGTGCACACATAAAATCTGAGAGCAAATATATCAAGCAAGATCAATGGAGATAGGAAGAATGGAGATTCAAACCCTATTGGACATGTGATGGTATAATCTTTGTGATTTTGTTGATTTGCATTTGTCTTAGGTAATCTTCATATGTTATGGTGGATCTTTGTTGTTGTTAGGCTAGGGTTTCATGGTTGAATCCATTTTAGTCTTTCAATATTGTTGTTTCCATTTTCACCATAAACATTTTGGCACGCTCGGTGGGACATGGATTTTTGTTAGATCTATGTTTTTTTTTGTTTTTTTTGTAGGTTTTTCTAACCCTATATTGTTGTTCTATAAAATAATTTGAATAATAACATTTTGCAGCTAGGGTTTTGTACACAAGATTAAGATCTTGAGGAGATTTGATCATATTTCACAAACGGCTTGGAATTTTTGCACCTAATTTTGTTGGAAGGTTGAGGACAGTATCAAGAGCTTTCGATAAAAAATTCAAATCTTTTGGAGCATATTTGGATTTTTTATTATTTTTTTATGAATTTTCCCAAAAAATTAACTTTGAGAGTAAATGAGCGAATTTTTCAGATTTTCTTATATATTTGGAAAGATCTCCAATTTATACACATGGTTTGTTCTTTGTGATTTTAATTTTGATGCAAAATATTTCCTACAAAATCGGATCTTTAAAAATTAGGGTTTTTCATTATTTGGATTAGATCTCACAAATTGCTTCGAATTTTGGCATCAAATTTTTGTTGCAGGTCAAGAACAGTATCAGACATGCTTAGTAAAAAACTCAAATTTTTGGGAGCATATTTGAATTTTCTATGAATTTAAAAATTAAGTTTGAGAGCAAATGAGCAAATTTTTCGGATTTGTTTACAGTTTTGGAAAGTTCTCTTAATTATACACATGATCTATTCTTTGGGATTTTAATTTTGATGCAAAATAATTCCTAAAAAATCAGATCTTTAAAAATTAGGGTTTTGCATTATTTTGATCATATCTCACAAACTGCTTGGTTTTCTTGCAGGAATTTTTGTATGTAGGTTTGGAATGCTATCAAGAGTTTCCAGTAAAAAATGCAGATTTTTTGGATCAATTTTGCATTTTCTATGAATTTTTTATGATTTGTTCATAAAAAGTTAATTTTTGAAGCAAATTAGAAACTTTTTTGGATTTTCTTACATTTCTCGAAATGCCTTGAAATTTTACAGGTACTCTATTTTTTATGATGCAAAAGAACTCATGGAAAATCAGATCATTGAATTTGTCAAAAAACACATTGTCAAAGGCCCCTATTTCACAAAGTGTTTTAGGATTTTGTTAAAATAAACCTAACTTGTTTGCTTGAAGGAAGGGGTAATCGTTTGAATCAACCCAAACTACTAACAAATCTTTGTTGCAGGATCTTGGCAAGGGTTTTCTTTTGATTTTTATTGTGTGTCTTGTTTTCATAGATTAGCAAACACTTCAATAGGTGCACTAAAATTGAACCAGTGTCTTTTGTGTCTTAAGCAATAGGCTCTTTGTGTTTAATCTTTAGAGGGCCTGCCTCCCTATGTGGTCATCATGACTACTAGTGAGGAGGGAATGACCCAAGTGGTTGCGAGGCAAACCCCCCTCTTCTAAACCACTATAAATAATTGTATCCATGGTGAAAGCCATGGGTAACATGTTTTGATCAGTTCATACCGACACTATGTCTCCCCATAAACCCGTTTGATCAAATTTATTTGATTAGTAGTAGGGCGTAACCCCAACCTGCTGAGAGCCTTTTGTATTTACAGAGCTAAAAGTGCTACATGTATGGCCACACGAGCGAATGCCCTTACTAGAACCTTTTTGTTTTAGAAAGCCAAAATCCTTCTAGTTGTTGGGGCAGGAGGTTGAACCTCTGGAGTGGCCCACACACATACAGTTCTTAGTAGAGATACAAAGTTCTCCACGGGGAGTTTTTGTGGGGACTGGTGCTTGGCTGCCCCAAAGGAGTGAGTGTCGAGGGTGGAGCCAATGGGGTCAAGCATCTAAGTATCCGCTTTGAATAGCGTACCCTCAGCGGAAACCCCATGTGGGATCAACAACTATTATCCTGGCCAACCATAAGAATTGTTCGTGTCTTCTTTTAAATGTTCAAACATTCAAGATCAAACATCAAAACATTATGTCTTTTGTATCTTCAAGTGTATACAAAACATTTTTACATCAAACAACACACTTTCTTTTGAGTCATTTTGAGTCTAAACACTTGTAAACATTGAGTCCTCATCAACATTGTGTCCTCTTGTTATGAAAAAATGGTAAAAATTCAGATTTGGTCACAACAAACAACTTCACAAATTGAGAAAATTGTACTCAGTTTCTGGAAACGCATTTGTGTCTGATAGAAACACATCTATGTCCTATAACTGCGTCTGTGTAGGAAAAAAACACATATGTGTTATCGTAAGCAAAACCTACATTCACGAAATCTCAAAAATGAGTATGTGCAGTGTCTAATCATGTATGTATTGGGAAACCGCGTCTGTGAAGTATACATGCACATCTGTGTTTAGCATTAAAAAAAATTACGGTCCAGCAAACAAGAGCAAGTAGTTTCAGAATTCTTGAGCTTCCTAGTTTATTTCTTTGGGTTTTTATCTAGCATTCAACCTTGGGTCTCACAAAGTTCATCATTGCTTTACACCTTGCATTACATCCACATTTGTCTTAACTTGAGTCAAAAGGTCACTTGCTTGTCCTCATCTTGCTTTGTCGACACACTACATACAACAACATTTTGCTAAGTGGTCCCTCATCAAGGTCTATCGCCTTTGGGTCTCATTTGGTCTTACTTAGAGTCAAGGTCAACTTACCTCATCAATAAAATCTATCATCTCTTTGGAAGTCATGCCTACTCTACTACATACATACTTGGTCTTACACTTTAGACATTGCAAGTACACCTCAGATTCATTTACATTCCATCCAACTCTTGGTCTTCCATACTCTTTCCATTTTCATCTAGTCTCACACACCTTGGTCAAGACCTAGTTCATGGTTGAAACTCGTTCCCAAAAATCTAGGAGAGAAGCTAAAGAGGCTCAAGAGTCTAAAAACATGAGTGGCTATGAGTACGACAATGATACCTTTTTCAATTTTGATCATACCACATTACCTGACATGGATATCTATAGAAACACTCAAAATATTGAGAACCTAGATAATACAAACAACAACTATGCACAAAATGACAATGTGGACAACATTTCAGTACATTCAGCAAAAGTGGAAGACTCTATTATGGATCCCCATTTTAATAGATTGGTTGAAGAGATCATGAGAAGAGAGAGACAATATTTTCTACAAGTGATGGCACAAAGTGGAGCTAAGATACCTCATGATTTTGACATGTCTCAAATAGTGGAAAATCGACCTATGCAAGAAACTCAACTCAACATGGATCAAAGGAGACCTAATAGTGGAAGTACTAGAGGACCACATTTCATGCCTGAATCACCATCATCTTTGTTTCAAAAACCTAAGGTCCCAAATACACATGGTCAAGCTTATGGTACTCATGAAAGAACATCTCATGAACAAATCCATCTACACAGACCATTATGGAAGTCTTATGTAGAAAAATATACTCAATCACATACCAATGCTAAGGACCAACCTCCAAAACAATTGGATATCCGGAGGCATGCTCAAAATTTGGACACAAAAAAACCTTGTGTCAAATTTGGGGGCACTACACAAGAACAAACTCATGACATGCCTGTAGAATATGATATACATGGATAAATAAAATATTCCATGCCTCATTATGACTCTATACCAAGTGGTCCCTATACACAGTATCATTATAGACCTCCTCCATATGAACATGTTTATGATCAATACCATCCATATATGCAGTATCCTCCTCCTCCACTTGGTGGCTCGGGAATGGGATATGGTCCAAGAAGTCAGTCTCCACCCAAAAACAATTTGGAACAATAGATAAAGGACTTACAAAATAAAATGGAGGACATAAATACACCAAAGCCAACTTACCTAATGAGAGATATGTGTCCCTATCCATTTGATAAAATCATTCCAATGCCTCCTTTTCCTACACACTTCGTGACACCTAGGTTTGATAAATACAGAGGAAAAGGGGAAACTAAGGCACATATAAGACAATTTTTCACAACTTGCATTGAGGTAGCAGCAGAAGAAACATACTTGATGAGATTGTTCCCACAAAGCTTAGGTGATCAAGCTATGGAATGGTTCTCCCAACTTCCACCTGGAATTAAGTCATGGGGTGATCTAGTAGAATCTTTTATCCAACATTTCTCCTACAACATAGAGATAGACATATCAGTCACCACTTTGTGCAATACCAAACACAAAGATGGGGAGTCATTTTCCTCATTCTTACAAAGATGGAGGAATTTAGCCAGTAGATGCTCTTGTGAAATTCCACAAAAACAAATGGTAGAGATGTTCACACAGAATGTCAACAGAGAAATTGGTTATGACTTGAGAAAAGCTTGTTTGTCCACTTTTAAGGACGTCATTGAGAAAGGCTTAGAAATAGAGAAGGTCTTAATTGAGTAAGGAGTCATCAAAAAATTCAAAGAAAATAAAGAGGACTTTAAAGGAAAAGACAAGCCGCGATTTTGGAATAAGAACAAGAACACAATAAATGATGGTGTTGTCGAAGCTAACACACTGAGACCCAAAATCATTCTTTCCATATCAAGTTCTACAAACAACCAAGTGAATACTCAGACAACTTCCAAACCATGAAGGAAATACACCCCATTGGGAGAACCACTTGAGCCAAAGGTCAAACCAAATTGGTGGAATGACGATGATTACTGTGAATATCACAAGAGCAAGGGACACAAAACTGTAAATTGTCATCGACTGAAGAACATTATAAGAGATCTTATTGATAGAGGTGACATTAAGATAAAAGGACATTCATCCAATCAATAACATGAGATGTTTAAGGAACCATTCTCTAAACATGACAAGGGAAAAGCCAAAGCCACAGATGAGTAAGCCAACTATAAAAAAGAATCCTATAACTATGATTCAACTGTTAATCACATTTTGATGGACAATTATGTCTCTACCATTATTATAAAGGACAAAATGCCTGAAAATCCTACCCAAAGACCCAAAGTTGTCCTAAAAGGCATTGGACCTTCTTCTGAATCTACCTCTGAATGTAATATCACAACTCATCAAGGTAAGGTCACTTCGCAAGGTGCTCTAGCTAAAATCACTGCTTCCCTAGCAACCAAACCTAAGTATGATCTGGTAGAACAGTTAGGGAGGACACCAGCACTTATCTCCATCCTTGAGCTTTTACGCATATCCCCCTCACATAAAGCCACCTTGATAAAACTTTGAGAGAAACTTTTGTCCCCACTGATCTGAACATGGACCAGTTTCAAGTCATGGTGGGATACCTTTCTGTTCCACCTTCTCTTACATTCACCAAAGCTGACGATGCCTTCGTAAACTAGACACATAATGCACCTTTACACATTGAAGCCTTTCTACATAAGCATCGAATAAAACGAGTCCTAATAGATGGAGGAGTCAGTCTGAACATTTGTACATTGAATACTCTTAAGCAATTGGGATATTCTGAAAGGGTTGTGAATTCTACACATTCAATCACCATTAAGGCATATGATGGAGAAGAGCGCTCATCCAAGGGCACAATCACCTTACCTCTTAGAGTAGGCCTAGTTACAAAAGATGTGGTTTTTTAAGTCCTTGATCTAGAGCTCACATACAACATATTGCTAGGGCATCCATGGATTCATCAGATGAGTGCAATACCATCTACATATCATCGATGTATCAAGTTTCCATACAATGGAATTGAAGTGACCATCAAAACTGACCCAAATCCATTCATATATTGCAATAATCTAGGACCTAGATCAGAAATAACAATACCAGTAAATTGAGAATTTGTTCCATCTTCAACATATGTTGATCCAGAATCCTTAAAAGCTTCTACATCAAAATAAGCAGAGATCAAAGAAAAGTTCAATATTAAAGACATGGGATGTGGTGAGTATATCTTTCATGTTGATCAACTCCCACTATCTCCTAAGGTATTCAGTCAACAGGAATAGTCTACAAGAAATATGCAAGACCAAGGAATTGGGTGTGAACCACCTAGTGTCGTGGCTACTAAGTCTGAATGTAAATCTCCTCTAGTGGTGCAAGCAGCTCTTGATATCAATAGTCCTAAGAGTGGTTCTAGCAAAGAATCTATTGAATATATCACCATCCCTCTTGAGAACTCACATAGCCTTACCATTTAACACACTCATTCCATTTCCACTCCTCTCCTAGACTCAGATTGAGAAGAATCACAAAATACCTTACTAATTGGGGATCGAAAATCAAGCCTTGAAAAGAAAAATCTAAAAGTCAAAAATAAAGAAAAGTCCTTCATTCGAAATCAAAATCAAAAACTATTAGACTCTGCAAAAATCAAAGTCAGGGATAAAACTCATATGAAGCAAGGAGAGAAAGATATGATATCCCCTAATATCAAATAACTGGGGGCAAAAGTTCTAAAATTTTAATTCAAAAGGCATACTTGTTGATCCTATATCTCCATCCTGCTATCCTACTTTCACTTATTTTCACAATAATAAGCCTTCATAACTCATCCACTTGTTCCACACATCCTTCCCCTTTTGGCGATACATCATGGACCTTTAATGGAGATTCCTTGAAGGACTTTGTTGTCAAGGATGCCCAAACTTCTTTAGGTGACACGCATATGGGCCTGTGTTGTCCACACACTAGTAATTCTATCTCAGTTCCTTTATCAAGGAAGACAATAACTCGAGCTAAACATCATTCAGTCAAGGAACACTACAGCTACAATCATAAGGTAAATCCTCATACATTTGAGGTGGGTGACTTAGTTCTCAAGGAAAATCCAAGAAATCAATAGGATCAACAGAAGAAAGGAAAATTTGAGCCCAATTGGCTTGGTCCTTATGTCATCACAATAGTCTATGGATCTAGTGCATATCAGCTCTCAACCCCATAGGGTGAACCTTTGGAGGATCCTATCAACAGCATGCACCTCCGTCAGTTTTACAAATAGCTCTTCAGAATGTCCTAATTCAAAAATACAAAAGAATCAAAAAATTCAAAAATACAAAAAACATTTGACAAATCAAAAAAAGTAAAGAGAAATAAATCCATCCAACGGTGAAAACCACTTTGGTGGCACCCTAGGCAAGTACCATGGTGAAAACTAGGTCACTAACACCATGTGTAGAGACATTGCTCCTCCCTCTTTCAGGATTCAATCCCATCCTTTCACTTTACACACACTCACAGCCTTTCTATCCATAATAAACTTACCCATTCCCATCATGGCTTGTTATTGATATTCCTAAGATTGGTTAGCCATTCAATATAATACCTCATTTTCACCCTTTCCATCCATAATAAATCAGCTCATATTTGTGGCTAAGGCAAATCCTACGTCTAGTGATGGGTGTGGAACTAAGAGCATCACACGTTCCGAGGAGTATGGTTTCTTCCAATTTTCTTTAGTCTACTTGTGCACAATCCACAATAAAGAAGCCCTTGCATCGCCAATCCGCAATAAAGTTTTGTCTTTTCCTCAATAAAGTATTAGTTTCATGGATTCAATCAGTTTCAAATGAGACACGGCAACAATGGGCTTCAGCAAATCAAATCTTTCAACAGACTCAAACAATACTATGGTTCAGTGCTATCTATCCTATTGTGAAAGTAAACATTGTGACCATAATCAAATAGACTTATACAAGTGACAAGAAACACTAAACTGGAGGACTACAGTGAATGTTGGTGTTGAATCTTAGTTTTCTTTTGATTTTATCTTTTGGTGACATGTCTTTTAGCTTTTCCGAGATGTCTGTGACTAGAAATTCTATCTCCAGGATGTATTTGACTAGAAATTCGAGGATGGGGTATCTTCACCTATTTTTCTTTGTTGTTTGTGGATTGTCTCTTAGTAATGCTATGACTTGTCCAAGGATATAAGGATGCTATGAGTCTAGTGTGAACTGGGGCATTCTTTATTTGTGACTATCTAATCTCCATGCAAACAGGTACAATGACTTTCCAAGTCGAACATAGACCTTGATTGTCATAACCTATTTGCCATAATAAAGCTCAATGATGATAAAGCACAAGAAGCTCTTTCACTTCCATATCTTCTATCTTTCATCCCCCCTTTCTTGATTGACCTCCATCATCCTTCCTAAGTCCGTGTATCCTGCTATCACATGACTAAGTACAATTACACACCAAAAATATTTACATTTCATATAGTTTGCACTTGCATTACCACATATCTCATTTCATACATACATATAGATATCACAATTACACCATATCCTGCACACAACACATGTTAGTACATTTTACATTCTCATCATGTAAATAGTTATTTGCATTATCATATTCATCTGCATTTCATACATTCACATTTGCATTTGCATAACATTATAAAAGAATAAAGGAACAAAAATATATTACATTTCGTCATGTACATATTTGCATCCATATCATAAGCATCATATAGAAACATGCATCACATAGAAGCAACGTCACATAGGTACACATGCATATAGCTATCGCAAGGATGAATCAACTCATATATATATATATATATCAAAATCATAATTGTCATGATACAATAATGTCAAAATACATATGGCTACACAATCACCCGAAGGTGTCCACATCGTCATACAAAAATGGTACAAAACTGATACATAGGGAGCCCTCTAAGGCTATGATGAACTCCCTCCCTCAGAGCTAGCTGGCCTCAATGGAGTCTGAGCCCTGGGAGTCCCTACCCTAGGATCATCTCTCCTACCCCCTCTATCTGGTGGTGGTACCACTCCATAGTACAGGTCTCTCCAATAGGCTATCTCCTCCCCTACCCACAGAACATAGGCGTATTTGGCCTCTGTGTCCTTTGTTGCCTTCCTCCTTGCCCTCAGTGTAGCCATGAATATCTTGATCTCTCTCCCACTCAGTGTCCCTCAACTATCTCTTGAGCCTAGCCGCATCCCTCTCCAAATCTTGGATCTCATCTGCCAGTCCCTAGCAGATCTCCCTCAAGGATATTAGCTCATCCTCCTCCTTTCCTCCCCTCACCCTGTCCATGTGGCTACTCCTCTAGCTGCTCTTGTTCCTGTCCCTATCCCTATACCTATCTGGGAACCTGTGTTGTTGGTACCTGTAATGGCAATCTCCCTCTACTCCTCACTACATGTACCCACCTCTCCTCTCCTCCATCTCTCCTATGAGCTACCCTCCTCTTTGCCACTGCCCCTCACCTCTGCCATCGGCCTCTACCTCCACCATCTCCACCATCTCCACCATCACCCTCTATTAGCTCCCATGGATCCATCAGTCATGGAAATAGATGCTCTGCCCAATATGCACTATACTCTACATCCATCCCTGCATCCTCAACATCTGCCCAAATATCCCAAGGCATCGAAACCATCTCCAGTTTATGTGTCACTACTTGATCATAAGATAGTAATGGACCCAAATGATCCTAATCTCTCACTGTCCACACATACATCGTTGACCCTCGTGGCATCCACTGTATCCTGTCGAACTGCCTGCATACCTTGTCAATTAACTATTGCTCAATCACATATGGTGTATGACCAATCAGATACCTACTCTAAAATAAATACAGCATCTCCACTACATCATCCTCCCACTCCTCACACTCTCGGTAAGGCCTCCATATCATACTGTCTATCTCATCAATAACTCGGCACTAATACTCTAGCCTCCCAATGTGTGGTTGGGAAGTAATCATATCATACAGATGTACAAAACTGTGCCCATGTCCCCTACCTCTAAAATGTATCGGTCATGTCACCGGAAGCTGCTCATATGCCCATACCTGCAGCAAGGTCACTCCGCATCCCAATCCTACTTATCTGTGCTATACAAACTGATGCATCTCATAATACAAGTGTGCCAGCAGACATAGCCCCCATGCAAACCTGGTGTGCTCAATCACCAATGTCTCCAGAGTCCTCCCCCATCCCATAGCCAACCCTCTTGTCACCCTATCCGGACATACAAACCCACTGATAACTCCTACAAGCACCACCGGTGGTGCCACTCTTGTAGCTGTCATGGTGTCCTAGGCCACATGTCCTACCCTCATCTCTAGTCCTAGATCCTAGAACACTTGTCACAATGCATCCTGATTTCCCATTCGATTCTTGGGAACCAACTCCTCATCGATCGGTATCTGCAATATCCTATACACATCCTCTAAGGTGACTATCATCTCACCCATCGACAAATGAAAAGTGCATGTCTCTAAGTGCCATCTCTCAGCTAATGCAGTCAGCAACCCCATGTTCACCCAAAACTCAGGCATATACATAATGTATCGCAAGCCCATGACCTTAACTATTGCTCTATCCTCAAATGGCTTTATATGGTTTGAAACAAGCTCCTAGAGCTTGGTATGCAAGGCTGGATAAATATCTTTTGAAGCTTGGTTTTACTAAAGGCGGTGTTGATAGTAATCTATATTATAAGATCACTGATAATGATATTCTGATTATTGAATTTTTTGTTGATGATATCATTTTTGGAGGAGAAGATAAATTGTGCATGGAATTTACTAACAACATGAAGAATGAATTTGAAATTTCCATGATTGGTGAGATGAAATTTTTCTTAGGTTTTTAGATTACTCAAACTAACAAAGGCATTTTTATCTATCAAACTAAGTATCTAAGGGAATTGTTGAAAAAGTTTGGTATGGAGAATTCCAAACCGGTAAGTACTCCTATGGCTACAATTGAGAAATAATCTATCAAGGATACTTCTACACCGGTAAATCCAACAACATATAAGTTTATAATTGGTGGTCTATTATATCTAACTCAGATTAGACCTGATATTATGAATGCAGTAAGTATTGTTTCAAGATATCAAAGTAATCCTAAAGAAAATCATAAATGTGCAGTAAAAAGGATATTTCAATATTTGCAAGGAACAACATAATATAGTTTATGGTATTCCAGAAATGATGATTTCAGTGCATGTGCATATACTGACTCAGATTGGGCAGGTGATACTGATGACGGGAAGAGCACTTATGGTGCAGCTTTCTTTCTTGGAAAGAAACTAGTTTGATGAATCAGCAAAAAACAATCATGCATTTCTTTATGTACTATAGAAGCTGAGTATGTTGCAGCAGGAACTAATTGCACTCAAGTCTTGTGGATGAAGCAAATGTTGAAGGATATCATGATAAATTGTAGTGAACCGATAGTTATCTATTGTGATAACTCTGCAGCTATTGACATGTCTAAGAATCTGATATTTCACTCTAAGACTAAGCATATTTCAATAAAGTATAACTTTCTGAAAGACAAGGTTGAAGCAAAGGAAGTCAAATTGGTTTATGTGAACACTAAAGAACAAATTGCAGACATATTCACTAAACCGGTGTCTAAGGAATCATTTGAGTATTTAAGTGACAGGTTAGGGGTTTCTGCCCCTCCGATAGAGACTTGATTGATGAAGTTTTTCATTAGTCTAGCATGCATTACTAGAGACATTATTCATTTCGGCACTGATGAGTGGTGCTACTACTCAAGGGGAGTAGTCAACTTTGAGATTCAAAGGTTTATATCATTGCTTTGATATTTTTGTCAGATTGTTGGTATTGATGTCAAAGAGGGAGTGATAATAATGTGAAAAATCATTTACAACCTTAAAGAGATATCATACATAGGTAGAGAGCTATTGATTGTTGGTTGTCTTCCATAGGGGGAGACTTTTTTGGAACTTCTTGGTACTTAGATGTTTTTTTCACATCTAGTGTTGTTTGGCATTTCTTGGTACTTAGATGTTTTTTCACATCTAGTGTTGCCATCAATGCCAAAGGGGGAGATTGTTGGTATTATGGATGAATTGATTATGTGTTGCATTGATGTTTTGTCATTTATGTCAACACTACCTATTATGGTTGGTTACCGGCAGACATGTTTTGGTTACTGGTAGAAGATCTAGTGTTACCGCCAAAAGAGACTATCTATTGGACACTTCTGACATGTTTGGATCAGGGAAGTATATTTGGTTTCATGTGTTATATGCTCCATGAGCATGTTTTGGTTAGTTGGTATTGTATTGGTAATAGGATGCTATCATACACTCTGGTAAACCCTTACCGGCACTAGTTTAAGGATTTACTGGTAGAGCTTTCATTGAGGAATCATGACAGGATGCATAGTTGGTGTTGGTGCAACTTCTTCATGGATTTCAGGATGTTGAAGATGTTCTTTGATCATGCTTCAACTGCTTGAAGACATTGCTTTGGTGTGGTGGACCCAGAATAGGTCTGGTACCTATCTAGGTTATGGACTGGTATCATGCTAACGTGTACTCTACACATTACCAGGATGTTTCGAGATGAATTACAGATTTGTTATTGTTGTTTTGGTCTTAAGTCAACATGGCATATCATTGTAATATGGAATCATGTAATGATATTATTGTAATATCTTATAGGTGGCTGACCTAATTGGTTTAGGCCTTATGGTTTGTATAAATAAGAGGAAGAAACTCTTTGTAGATTATCATGGTTATTGAAAGGGCATGGTCAAGGAATGTAAAGTGTGAATATTATAATATCATTTAGGTGTAGGTGTTGGTCGATCATTGGTGATCGAATTGGATTCAAAAGAGGATTTAGTCCTTTGGCACTAAGCTTAACCAGAACTATAGTCAGGCATGGTCGATGTTATTTCTAGAAATTCACTCTATTGTATTTTTGTCCATTTATCTTGAGATGGTTGTAACCTCTTTGTAGTCAGTGAGACTCTTTTGTAATGAGCAGTACGCTCTAGGTAGTGTGCCAACCTGCAAATGCAGGCCCCTCATTGTAACACACACTTTCTGCAGAAGTATCATCTACCTGTGGGTAGGCTTCCCACTATGGTTTTTCCCTTTCCGGGTTTTCCACATACAAATCATGGTGTTATGTGGTATGGTTTCTTTTCATTGATTATCTGGTTAATTGTTAAGTTGTATTATTTACCGGTATATGTTCCTACTAGCATCTATATGTGCTTTGCTTGTACTTGATTTGTTTATGGTTGTATTGTGGATTAAAAGTTATAATCTATTAACAACTGATTCACCCCCCCTCCCCCATCTTAGTTGTTCATCGGTTATCCTAACAATTGGTATCAGAGCTTTGGTCCTCTTTTGCAGAAGCTTAACCACTTGAGGTAGATCCTATGGCAACTAACACTTCTAATCCACTAGCAACTATTTTCAGAAGAGAAATTTCTAAGCTTGATGGAACAAATTATGGGATATGGAAAATTCAAATGGAGACTCATGTTAGATGTCTTGGAAATGATATTTGGGAGATCACTGAGAAAGGTTGCACACCTTATGATCTGGCATCTAGGAATCCTGCTCCTACAGACCTGGATAAGAATATTGAAAATGATTGCAAAGCTAGAGAAGCCCTCTTGTGTGCACTTACTGATCAGCAGATTATGGGATTGACTGAAAAATCATCGGCTAAGGTTATGTGGGACAAATTGCAAACTCTGAATGAAGGTGATCCTATTGTCAAAATTGCTAAACTTGATGGTTACTGGGTGAGATATGAAAAGTTGAGAATGGAAGATAATGAAAGAATTGTTATGTTTATGGAAAGAGTAAATGAGATTGTTATGGGAATTCAATGTTGTGGAGAATTTCTAAGTGAAGATGAAATAGTTTCCAAAGTCTCGAGAGCCCTTCCACCGGCTTACAAGATGAAGGCAACTACAATTAATGAGTTAAGAACAATGGAAAACACCTCAGTTAACAGAGACATTCTGATTGGGAAATTATCTGCTTTTGAGCTTGAAGAATTTGGATCTTCTAGAGCTGTAAAGTCTGAACCTTCTTTTCATGCATCATCATCATCTACCAGCAAAAGTGATTGGAAATCCCTATATGCAAAAGAATTGGAAGACATGAGGAAAGAAGATGAAGAACTTGAGCAAATTGAAGCCTTATTTGCTAGAAGAATACCTAAAGGACCAACTGGAAGTAAGTATGAAGGAAAATCACCTTTTAAATGTTTTGCATGTAATAAGCTTGGTCATTTTGCATCTAGATGTCCTGAAAGGAATGCAAGGTTTGAGGAAAGAGTTAAGAAATCTTTTAAGCCTAACCCGAACAGATATAGATTCAAGAAGAGTAAATAATGCTACATAGCAGATGAGGAAGGAGTAACTGATGACTCTGGAGATGAACCGGTAGAAGACTCTGCTAGTGGATCTCGAAATGGAAAAGAATGGGTGTTTTATGCTTTGAAGGAAGATGAACCAGAACTGGCTATCAAGAATGAAGAAAAATCCCTGGCAACAAAAGTTGAAGATAAGGATGAATGGGTAATTGATAGTGGATGCTCACAATATATGACTGGAGATAAAGGAAAATTTATGTCCATACAAGAATACAATGGCAGTGAAGTCAGATTTGGAGATGACAAGGCATGTATGATCAAAGGTAGAGGTATTATTTATTTGGATGGCAAGCATAACACTGATAATGTCTATTATGTAGAAAGTTTGAAGCATAATCTTTTGAGTGTTAGTCAATTGGTTGATAAGGATTTTCAACTTCAATTTAAAGATAGAAAATGCAAAATCATTAACAAGACTAGTTTGGAGATTGCAACCGGTATTTAGACAGGAAGTAATATCTTTCGCTTGAACACTGGTAATAAGACATGTTTGATTTCTCATATTGATGAGAGTTGGCTATGGCATAAGAGGTTGTGTCATGTTAATTTTGATTGTATTGTTAAGATCAGTTCAACTAAGGCAGTTAGAGATATGCCTAAGATTATGAAGCCTCATAATCTGGTATGTAAGGAATGTCAATTGGGTAAGCAAGTTAGAAGTTCTTTTAAGAGCATACATGATAAATCTAATGATGTACTTGATTTAATTCACACTGACTTATGTGGTCCAGCAAGGACTAGAAGATTTCAAGGTGATAGGTATTTCATGCTGATTATTGATGACTATTCTAGAATGATGTGGGTGACTTTTCTAAGGGAGAAATCTGAAGCTTTTGAGAAATTCCAGATCTTTAAAACGAAGGTTGAAACTGAAATTGGGTTGAAAATCAAATGTCTAAGATCAAGTCATGGTGGTGAGTTCACTTCTCATGAATTTAACAGTTATTGTGAGACAAATGGAAGCAGGAGACAGCTATCTACACATAGGACTCCTCAACAAAATGGAGTAGTTGAAAGAAAGAACAAAACCATTTTGGATGGAGATAGATCTATGACGATGAGAGCCAAAATGCCTTATATCTACTAGAGAGAAGCAATGAGTACAGTAGTCTACACACTCAACAGAGTTCACATCAAAGGTGAAACCGGTAAAACCCCTTATGAACTATGGTTTGGACATACACCTACTGTTAAGTATTTCAGAATTTTTGGAAGTAAATGCTATATCAAAAGGGATGATTTAATAGGAAATTTTGATCCTAGATGTGATGAAGGGATATTTCTTGGTTATTCAATTCAGAGAAAAGCATATAGATGTTATAAAAAAAGATTGCAGAAAATTGTGGAGAGTGCTAATGTGAAAGTGGATGAACAATACAGAAATCATTCTATATCATATGATAGGGAACCGGCAGTGGAAATGATCATAACTGAACTGACAATGCCTCAACTGGTACAGGAAGCTGAGATAGTTACACCGGCACAATAAGAAATTTCAACTGTGACTGGTGATCAGAGCAGTGAACCTGAAGTTCAAAAGACACCAAGGTATGTAAGATTAAATCATTCTGAAGATCAAATTATTGGATATAGAAATAAGGGAGTTATGACAAGAAGAAAATTGGCAAATAAAGAGGTATGTCTTATTTCTCAAGTTGAACTGGCAACTGTTATTGAAGTTTGTAAGGATAAACATTGGTTAAAGGCTATGGAAGATGAATTGGATCAAATAGAGAAGAATGAAACTTGGTCTTTAGTTTCCCGACCTAAAAATAAGAATGTTATTGGAACTAAATGGGTATATAGAAATAAACTGGATGAGGATGGTCAAGTTATAAAGAACAAGGCTAGATTGGTTTGTAAAGGATATTCTCAAATGGAAGGAATTGATTATGGTGAGACATTTGCACTTGTAGCTAGAATTGAAGTTGTTAGACTATTTCTTGCCTATCCAGCTTATAAGAACTATAAGGTTTATCAAATGGATGTTAAATGTGCATTTTTGAATGGTGAGCTTGAGGAAGAAGTTTAAATTGAGCAACCTGATGGATTTTCACTGACAGGTGATAAAGATATGGTTTGCAGATTGAAGAAAGCTTTATATGGTTTGAAACGGGCTCCTAGAGCTTGGTATGCAAGGTTGGATAAATATCTTTTGAAGCTTGGTTTTACTAAAGGCAATGTTGATAGTAATCTATATTATAAGATCACTAATAATGATATTCTAATTATTGAAGTTTTTGTTGATGATATCATTTTTGGAGGAGAACATAAACTGTGCATAGAAATTGCTAACAACATGAAGAATGAATTTGAAATGTCCATGATTGGTGAGATGAAATTTTTCTTAGGTTTGGAGATTACTCAAACTAACAAAGGAATTTTTATCTGTCAAACTAAGTGTCTGAGGGAATTGTTGAAAAGGTTTTCTATGGAGAATTCCAAACCAGTAAGTACTTCTATGGCTACAAGTGAGAAATTATCTATCAAGGATACTTCTACACTGGTACATCTGACAAGGTATAAGTCTGTGATTGGTGGTCTGTTATATCTAACTCAGACTAGACCTGATATTATGAATGCAGTAAGTATTGTTTCAAGATATCAAAGTAATCCTAAAGAAAATCATGAATGTGCAGTAAAAAGGATATTCTGGTATTTGCAAGGAACAACAGAATATGGTTTATGGTATTCTAGAAATGATGATTTCACTTTATGTGCATATACTGACTCAGATTGGATAGGTAATACTGATGACAAGAAGAGCAAGTCTGGTGGAGCTTTCTTTCTTGGAAAGAAATTGGTTTCATGGATCAGCAAAAAACAATCATGCATTTCTTTATGTATTGCAAAAGCTGAGTATGTTACAGCAGCAACTAATTACACTCAAGTCTTGTGGATGAAGCAAATGTTGAAGGATATCAGGGTAAATTGTAGTGAACCGATAGTTATCTATTGTGATAACTCTGCAGCTATTGACATGTCTAAGAATCTGGTATTTCACTCTAAGAATAAGCATATTTCAATAAAGTATAACTTTCTGAAGGACAAGGTTGAAGCAAAGGAAGTCAAATTGGTTTATGTGAACACTAAAGAACAAATTGCAGACATATTCACTAAACCGTTGTCTAAGAAATCATTTGAATATTTAAGTGGCAGGTTAGGGGTTTCTACCCCTCCGACAGAGACTTGATTGATGAAGTTTGTCATCAGTCCGACATGCATTACTAGAGACATTATTCATTCGGTACTGATGAGTGGTGCTACTACTCAGGGGGAATAGTCAACTTTGAGATTCAAAGGTTTATATCATTGCTTTGATATTTTTGTCAGATTTCTAGAATTGATGTCAAAGGGGGAGTGATAGTAATGTGAAAAATCATTTAGAACCTTAAAGAGATATCATTCACAGGGGGAGAGCTATTGATTGTTGGTTGTCTTCCATAGGGAGAGACTTCTTTAGCATTTCTTGGTACTTAGATGTTTTTTTCACATCTAGTGTTGTTTGGTATTTCTTGGTACTTAGATGTTTTTTTCACATCTAGTAATGCCATCAATGCCAAAGGGGGAGATTGTTGGAATTATGGATGAATTGATTATGTGTTGCATTGATGTTTTGACATTGATGTCAACACTAGATGTTATGGTTGGTTACCGATAGACAAGTTTTGGTTACTGGTAGAAGATCTAGTGTTACCGGCAGAAGAGACTATCTGTTGGACACTTCAAGCATGTTTGGATCAGTGAAGTATATTTGATTTCATGTGTTATATGCTCCATGAGCATTTTTTGGTCAGTTGGTATTGACTTGGTAATCAAATGCTATCATACACTCTGGTAAACCCTTATCGGCACTGGTTTAAGGCTTTACTAGCAAAGCTTTCATTGAGGAATCATGACAGGATGCATAGTTGGTGTTGGTGTAGCTTCTTCATGGATTTCAGGATGTTGAAGATGTTCTTTGGTCATGCTTCAACTGCTTGAAGATATTGCTTTGGTGTGGTGGACCTAGAATAGGTCTGGTACCTATCTAGGTTATGGACCAGTATCATGCTAACGTGTACTCTACACGTTACCGGGATTTTTCGAGATGATTTACAGATTTGTTATTGTTGTTTTGGTCTTAAGTCAACATGGCATATCATTGTAATATGGAATCATGTAATGATCTAATATCTTGTAGGTGGCCGACCTAATTGGTTTAGGCCTTAGGGTTTGTATAAATAAGAGGAAGAAATTCTTTGTAGGGTATCATGGTTATTGAAAGGTCATGGTCAAGGAATGTAATGTGCAAATATTGTAATATCATTCAAGCGTAGGTGTTGGTCGATCATTTGTGATTGAATTGGATTCAGAAGAGGATTTAGTCCTCTGGCACTGAGCTTAACCGAGACTGTAATCGGGCATGGTAGATTTTATTTATAGCAATTCACTCTATTTGATTGTTGTCCATTTATCTTGAGATGGTTGTAGGCTCTCTATAGTCAATGAGACTCTTTTTTAATGAGCAGTACGCTTTAGGAAGTGTGCCTTCCTACAAGTGAAGGCCCCTCATTGTAACACATACTTTCTGCAAAAGTATCATCTGACTGTGGGTAGGCTTCCCACTGTTGTTTTTCCCTTTCTGGGTTTTCCATATGCAAATCATGGTTTTATGTGGTATGGTTGCTTTGCATTGATTATCTAGTTAATTGTTAAGTTGTATTGTTTACCGGTATTTGTTCCTACCGGCATCTGTATGTGATTTATCAGTACTTGATTTGTTTATGGTTGTATTGTGGATTAAAAGTTATAATCTGTTAACAACTAATTCACCCCCCCTCTCAGTTGTTCACCGGTTATCCTAACAGATGACAATGAGGATGCTTTCCCTCGTAGTCTATCTTATAGACTACCCTAGCCTTAGTCTCCCGCATCAGTCTTCTTTATCCCATGACTCTGTCACTCTATCCTATCTTGTCAGTCATTTCTAGCCTTTCTTTCTTATCAAGAGATTGTCTACAACCTTTACAGACATTTTCATCCAATCTGTCGAGGGGGCATATCATTCCCATCTTGGTGCAACTTTGTATCAGTTCATCTTATCTTCTTTGAAACAACGCGACAAGTTGCATTGTCTCAAAGAGGGGCAAAATGTAGACACCTAAAATTGTCTTGTCTAATTAAATAATTGTTTTTATTTATTTAATTATTTTATCCTAATTGTAGACACCCAAAATTGTCATGTCTAATTAAATAAATATTTTATTTATTTAATTATCTAAGCCTAATTCTTCTATTAATTAAATAAATCTTTATTTATTTAATTAATTCATTTATCCTCTTCTAGCCTTAATTCTCATTTAAATAAATACATTTATTTATTTAAATTATCCCTTTCCTAAATTAAATAAATATTTTATTTATTTAATTGTCCTACTTCTTCTATTAATTAAATAAATCTTTATTTATTTAATTAATTCATTATCCTTTTCTACACATGACACATGTCATTCATCTCTTATTTCCTACACTACCTACCTCTTTCATTATTTTGGTATTTCCTATACCTACCCTCTAATCCTAGCCGACCTCTCTTTTTACACCTCTCAATCTTAACCCTCCATTTCTTATTGTGTCTTCTATTTAAGGAGATGCTTTCTTCATTGTCAAACCCTAATGAAGCATTCTAAGGAAGAACCCTAACTACTTGATCAATTGACTACACTACAATTTTACTTGCAACCACATTCCGTTCTTTGTTGAGCTCTTGTGCATACAAAAATCTGAGAGCAAGCATATCAAACAAGATCAATGGAGATAGGAAGAATGGAGATCAAAACCCTAGTGGACATGTGATGGTATAATCTTTGTGATTTTTGAGTTATTTTGCATTGTCTTAGGTTATCTTCATATGTTATGGTGGATCTTTGTTCATTGTTAGGCTAGGGTTTGGTGGTTGAATCCATTTTAGTCTTTCAATATTGTTGTTTATTGCTATCCATTTTCACCATAAACATTTTGGCACGCCCGGTGGGACTCTTGTCCCTTTGCATGTAACATTTTTGTTGCAGATTTTGCATTTTTGAAGTTGCAGATCGGACGATTTCGACGACATTTTAGGGTTTTTCCGCGTCTGCGAGTGTTCGGATCGCGTTTCTGTATTTCAGAGGCGTCTGTGATATCTTGGATCGCGTCTGTGTTTCTGTCATTTTTATTTTTGCAGGTTTCCGAAAGTCGCGTCTGTGATTCCGAATCGCGTCTGTGAACCATCTGATCGCGTCTGCAGAGTAAAGAGGCGTCTGTGTTCTTAAATCACGTCTGCGACTCACAGAACCGCGTCTGTGTCGGACAGACGCGTCTGTGTCTGGTATAACAGCGTCTGTACATTTTGTTTTGCAAATTTTTCAAGTTTTTCGATTCGGGTTTTCGGATTTTTGTACTTAGGGTTTCAGATCTGGTTTATTTTCGGCTAACCTTTGCAGATCTAGCTAACCTGGTTTGTGCAGCTTGCTTTGGAGGCAAATACGTTTTTGTTGAAGGCCCCTTTTCACAAAGTCTTTTTGGGTTTTCTTAAAATTTACCTAACTTGTGTGCTTGCAGGAAGGGGTTATCATTTGAAACAACCCAAACTACTAACAATTTTGTTGCAGGGCCTTGGCTAGGGTTTTGTCATTTTTATTGTGTGCCTTGTTTCATAGCTTAGCAAACACTTCAATTGGTGCACTAAAATTGAACCATTGTCTTTTGTGTCTTGAGCAATAGGCTCTTTTTGTTTACTCTTTAGAGGGCCTGTCTTCCCGTGTGGTCATTAGGACTACTAGTGAGAAGAGAACGACCCAAGTGGTAGCAAAAGAAAAGCCATCTTCTTCCAAGCCACTATAATCAAATGTATTCATGGTGAAAACTATGAATAACGTGTGCTGATTAGTTCATACCGACACTATGTCTCCCCATAAACCCGTTTGATCAAATTTATTTGATCATTTGTAGGGCGTAACCCCTACCGGCTGGGAGCCTTCTGTATTTACAGAGCTGAAAGTGCCGCATGTATGGCCACACGAGCGGATGCCCTTACTAGCACCTCATTGTTTTAGATGCCCAAATCCTTCTAGTTGTTGAGGCAGGAGGTCAGACCTCTGGTAGCGGCCCACACACATACGGTTCTTAGTAGAGATACAAAGTTCGCCATGGGGAGTTTTCATGGGGACTGATGCTTGGCTGACCCGAGAAGTGAGTGCCGAGGGTGGAGCCAGTGAGGTCAAGCATCTAAGTATCCGCTCTGAATAGCGTAGCCTCGGGGGTAAAACCCCATGTGGGATCAACAATTATTGTCCTGGCCAGCCATAAGAATTGTGCTTGACTTATGATAAACATTCAAACAATCAAGACAAAACAGCAAAACATTGTGTCTTTTGTGTCTTCAAGTGTATGCAAAAAACTTTTCACATCAAACAACACACTTTTTGGAGTCTAAACAGTCTACAAACATTGGGTCATCAACACTGTGTCCTCTTGTCACGAAAAACAGTCGAAAAATCAGATTTGGTCACAGCAAAACAAATTCACAGATAGGAAAGATTGCACTAAGGTTACAGAAACGCGTCTGTGTCTGTTCAAACCGCGTCTGTGTCGGTTAAACGCGTCTGTGAAGTACAGAATAGCGTCTGTGTTTTTATCAGCGTCTGTGTCGAACAGAGACACGTCTGTGTCTGGAAATCGCGTCTGTGAAGTATACAGGCGCGTCTGTGTCCACAATTACAAAAAACTGTTACAGTCCAAGCAAACATCAACAGGAAAATCTCAGAATCACGTCTGCATCCAACAGAATAGCGTCTGTGTCTTAAAACCGCGTCTGTGAAGTATACAGAGGCGTCTGTGTCAGGATTTGAAAAAATTTTAACAGTCAAGCAAACAAAGAAAATCAGTTTCGGCATACTTGAGCTTCCTAGGTTGTCTCTTCAGGTTTCATCTAGCATTCAGCCTGTCCTTGGGTCTTACACAGTCCATCATTGCTTCATACCTCATTTTACATTCATACTTGTCTAAACTTGAGTCAAAAGGTCACTTGCTTGTCCTCACTATACTTTGTCAACACACTACATACAACAACACTTTGCTAAGTGGTCCCTCATCAAGGTTTCTTACCTTTGGGTCTCATTTGGTCTTACTTAGAGTCAAGGTCAGCTTACCTCATCAAGAGAAACTATCCTCTCTTTGGAAGTCACACCTACTCTACTACTTACATACTTGGTCTTACACTTTGGACATTGCAAGTAAACTTCAGATTCATTTACATTCCATACAACTCTTGGTCTTACATACTCTTGTCATTTTCGTCTAGTCTCTCACATATTGCTAAACACCTAGTTCATGGTTGAAACCCGTCTTCAAAAATCTAGGAGAAAAGCTAAAGAAGCTCAAGGGTCCGTAAACATGAGTTCTTATGAGTATGACAATGATGTCTTCTACAATCCTGAGCACACTACATTACCAGACATGAATGTTTATAGACACAATCCAAATGTGGAAAGCGCAAACGCTATACACAACGCTACACACAATGATAATGTGGACAATTCTTCAATACTATCAGCAGACATACAAGAGTCTATAATGGATCCTCAATTCAATAGATTGGTTGAAGAGATAATGAGGAGAGATCGTCAATATTTCCTAAACATGATGGCACAAAGTGGAGCTAAAATACCGCATGATTTTGACTTATCTCAACTTATGGAAAGTAGACCTTCACAACAAACTCCACCTAATAATGGAGGACCAAATAATATGATGCCGGAGTCACCATCAGTTTTGCTTCAGAAACCAGCAATCCCACATACACAAGCTCAAATGCATGATACTTACACTCAAAGACCATCATGGAGGCCTTATGTTCAAACACATGCTCAAGATATGGGTCAACCAAGACAAATGGATACACAAGGACTTCCTCAAAATTTTGACACAAGAAGACCTCATGTCAAAATTGGGGGCAACACAATGGAAAATGAAAGGCCTATTGAATATGGTTTATATACACAAAACAGATATGGGGTCCCTCAACAAGAAGTTATGCCAAGTGCTCCATACATATCGCAACAATATAGACCTCCATATGGATATGTCTACGATCAGTACCATCCATATATGCAACAAGCTCCTCCTCAAATGGGTATTTCAAACATGGGATATGCTACAAGAAATCCATCTCCTCCCAAAAATAATTTGGAGCAACAAATTAGAGATCTACAAAAGAAAGTGGAAGACATGGGCACATCAAAACCCACATATACTATGAGAGATATATGCCCTTATCCCTTTGATAAGAGCATTCCAATGCCTCCGTTTCCTCTGCACTTTGCAACGCCAAAATTTGACAAATATAGAGGGAGAGGAGACCCCAAGGCACACATAAGACAATTCTTCACAGCTTGCATTGAGGTAGTGGCAGAAGAAACATACTTGATGAGGTTGTTCCCACAGAGCTTAGGAGATCAAGCGATGGAATGGTTTTCTCAATTACCTCCCGGTATTAAGTCATGGGGCGACTTGGCAGAGGCATTCATCCAACATTTCTCTTACAACATTGAAACAGATGTCTCAGTTACTACCTTGTGCAATACGAAACAAAAAGAAGGAGAATCTTTTGCGTCATTTTTACAAAGATGGAGAAACTTAGCTAGCAGATGCTCTTGTGAGATCCCGCAGAAACAAATGGTGGAGATGTTCACACAAAACGTTAATAAAGCTATTGGCTATGATCTCAGAAAAGCTTGTTTGTCTACATTTAAAGATGTCATTGAAAAGGGCCTAGCAACAGAAAAGGTCTTAATTGAACAAGGAGTTATCAAACTATTCAAAGAAAACAAAGAGGACTTTAAGGGAAAGGACAAACAAAAGTTTTGGAACAAGAACAAGAACACAGTTAATGATGGTGTTGTTGATGCCAACACAGTGAGACCAAAGTTCGTCTTTTCTGGATCAAGTTCTACCAACAATCAAGTGAACAATCAAACGGCTGCTAAACCACAAAGGAAATATACTCCATTGGGAGAACCACTTGAATCAGTATTCAAAAAGCTTGTAGCAAACAAAGTGATCACGGTCCTAGATTTTCCTCCATATGAACCAAAGGTAAAACCGAATTGGTGGAATGATGATGAATATTGCGAGTTTCATAAGAGCAAGGGTCACAAGACAAGTAATTGCCATCGATTGAAAAACATTGTACAAGATCTCATTGACAGAGGAGATATTGAGATTGAGGGACATTCATCTAACCAAGAGCATGAGGTGTTTAAGGAACCATTCCCAAAACATGACAAGGGAAAAGGCAAAGTCACAGATGATCAAGCTAATTACACCAGAACATCTTACAATTATGATTCCACTATTAATCACATCTCAATGGACAATCATATCTCTACCATCACTATCAAAAATAAAAATCCTGAGAATCCTCCTCAGCGACCTAAAATTGTCCTAAAAGGTGTGGGATCTTCGTCCGCATCTACCTCCGAATGTCATGTTACAACCCGTCGAGGTAAGATCACATTGCCAGGAACCTCTACTAAGAATACTAATCTTCCGTCAACTAAGCCTGAGTACGATCTTATAGAGCAATTAGGGAAAACACCCGCACTCATCTCTATTCTTGAGCTCTTACGTATATCTCCTGCACATAAAGCTGTCCTTGACAAAACCTTGAGAGATACTGCTGTCCCTACTGATCTGAACGTGGACCAGTTTCAAGCCATGGTGGGATACTTATCCGTTCCACACTCCCTCACATTCACAGAAGCCGATGACGCCTCCATAAGTCAGCCTCATAATGCACCTCTACACATTGAGGCCTTCATACATAAACACCGAATAAAACGAGTCCTGATAGATGGAGGAGCAGGTCTTAATATTTGTACATTGAGCACCATCAGACAATTGGGATATTCTGACAAAGCTGTGAATGCTACAAACCAAATCACTATTAAAGCTTATGATGATGAAGAGAGTTCGTCCAAGGGCACGGTCATCTTACCACTCAGAATAGGGCCAGTCACAAAGGACGTGATTTGTCAAGTCCTGGATCTGGACCTCACGTATAACATATTGCTAGGACGTCCGTGGATTCATGAAATGAGGGCAGTCCCATCAACATACCACCAATGCATTAAGTTTCCTCATAATGGAGTCGAGGTAACGGTCAATGGTGATCCAAATCCATTCATATATTGCAATAACTTGAGATCACATACTGAGACTATTATTCCTAGCAATCGTGAGGCTACTCCTTCTTCAGCATATATTGATCCTGAGTCATTAAAGCCCTCGACATCCAAACAAGGTGAACTTAGAGCCAAGTTTCAAGACAAAGGCATGGGAGAATACACTCTGAATCAAACAATGTTCTTACGACAAGTCATGAACTCCCCTAAGGAATACGGGAGGCCACATCCTAATAAGCAAATCTCCATCATGCTACTCAAATGGGATCCTACCGTCTTTCAAAAATGGGGCGAACTAGAGGAAGAAAATTTATATAAAAGGCTATATAAGGACGCTGAAGATGAGACACATGATCAAATTATAATACCCTGTGAAAACTATGGTAAAGGTTTCAAAATTCTACAGAGATTCGGGTATGATGGAAAGAGTCCTCTTGGACTACGCAAAGAAGGTGTCAGGGAGCCTCTACAACCTGAGCTAACTACAAGAAGGGAACGCTCCAAGGGGCTTGGTTTTCTAAATCCCAAGATTCAAAATAAGAGAACAAAACAGATATGGCGAGTCAAAGTGGCTGAAGTTCAACAAGAAGATGACTATTCTACAGACTCCAATGAGTGGGAATGGGGTTCAGACAACTCCTCCAGTGACTATGAACTCAATGAGACATTTAGAGAGCCAGATGAACCTACAGAGGAGGAGGAATTTTACAAGAAATTCAGAGTTGGTCAAGAACCGACCCATAAGGATCCCGCACAAGCTTCGTTTCAAGGCCCTAGGTCAGGATCACATAGGATGAGGACACCTGTCCCTGAGGGTGCTACTAGTGATGATAATTTGGACTCACTCACGATCGACACTGATGAGGAGAGTGCCATTGACGACCTCGATGACTATCTTGACATACCTGAATATAACCACATCTTCACTATTAGCCTTGCGGACTCTAAAAACACTCAAGACCTTCCCCTCGTTCACCCCCAACTCATTGACTGGGATCAGGATGGACCACCACAGATTGATACATTTCAAAATGACGAAGCTATTGTTGATTATCTTGGCATTCGCGATGATCTTCCTCTTGGAGACCATAAAGCAGGATACGCCATAGAGCTTAATAACATGGCATACTTGGGTGAGGGTGTCGGGCCTTCTAGTCGCAAAAATGTGAAAATAAAAACAAAACAAGGGTCTTATGGCGAAAACCACACTGTGGCACTATCTGACTCTAAAAAAGTAAAAAGAAAGGACGTATCTGAAGGTGAAAACCTCTCTGAGGCGCCCGAAGATGGAAGGCTTGACATTCTCCCAGCGTCATACGAGGAAAAATCGTCCATGTTGGTAGAGGAGACTATAAAGACAAACATTGGTACAGCAGAGGTTCCACACAACATATTTTTGGCTCAATCATTGACAGAGACCGAGAGAGCAAAATTCATAAGCTTCTTTAAGGAACGACAAGTCAACTTCGCATGGTCTTATGCTGATATGCCTGGACTAGACCCCGACTTAGTAATGCATCATTTAACAATTAAACCGGGGGCAAAACCAGTAAAGCAGAAATTGAGGAAAATGCATCCACAAGTGGCATTATTAGTCAAGGCAGAACTGGAGAAATTACTAGATGTCGGATTCATATGCCCAATTGATTATCCTGAATGGATCTCCAATTTAGTACCTGTCAGCAAACCAGATCGCAGCATCCGAATATGTACAGACTTCAGGGATATCAACAAGGCTTGTCCGAAGGATGATTTCCCATTACCAAACATTGATTTAATTGTTGATCTCACAGTAGGCCATGAGATGTTATCTTTAATGGACGGATTTTCTGGATATAATCAGATCAGGATTGCACCTGAAGACCAACATAAAACATCATTCACTTGTCCATGGGGAACCTTCTGCTGGAACGTCATGCCCTTTGGGCTGAAAAATGCAGGTGCCACGTATCAACGAGCCATGACTACTATCTTCCATGATCTCATGCATGTAACGGTGGAAGATTATGTTGACGACCTTTTGGTTAAATCAATAGACAGAAATACACACTTGGACATACTTTCAGTTACTTTTGATAGGCTGGAAAAATACAAGGTAAGATTAAACCCAAAGAAATGTGTCTTTGGAGTAACCTCCGGGAAGCTCCTAGGATTCATTGTGTCTAAAAGAGGAATAGAAGCTGATCCAGCAAAAGTCAAGGCTATCTTGGACATACCACCACCAAAGAATATCAGTCAACTTCGGTCTTTACAAGGGAGACTCTAGTCCATACGAAGATTCATAGCACAACTTGCAGATAAGTGTAATCCTTTCCAGCACCTGCTACACAAAAACATCAAGTTCAAATGGGATGAGAACTGTCAACAGGCTTTTCAGGCGCTTAAGGACTATCTTTTGAACCCGCCAGTTTTGATGCCACCAATTCAAGATCAACCATTGCTACTCTACATATCAGCTACTCCAACAGCACTGGGGGCACTCCTAGCACAGCAAATACCTAACGGAAAGGAAAAAGCGGTCTACTATATCAGTCTCACATTGGTGGGATATGAGCTAAACTACACACCAATTGAGCGTGCATGTCTCGCTGTGGTCTTCGCTTCACAAAAATTACGACATTATATGCTCACTCACAAGACCAAGCTGATTGCCAGAATTGATCCACTAAAATATCTTCTCAACAAAGCTACACTTACTGGGCGGTTGGCCAAGTGGGTAATGATTTTGAGTGAATTCGACATCAAATACGTGGACAGAAAAGCCATAAAAGGACAAGCCATCGCAGATCAATTGGCAGATGCTCCCATGATAGATGATGTTCCTCTACAGTCAGAATTTCCAGATGAGTCCATTCTAACAATATCTCCTGCAAAGCCATGGCAACTATACTTTGATGGCTCATACACACAGCACGGGGCAGGAGCGGGTATACTCTTTATAACTCCCCAAGGCGATTCTATACCAAAGTCATACCGCTTATCATTTCCTTGCACCAACAATATAGCGGAATACGAGGCATTAACAACGGGGCTAAGAATTGCAGTTCAGTGGAAGATCCAGGAACTTCGTGTTTTTGGCGATTCTCAACTTGTCATCCGTCAAGCAACTGATGATTACCAAACAAAAGATGAAAAGCTAATGCCTTACAAACAACTGGTAGATGACCTGAAACAGCACTTTGCAAAGATAGAGTTTGAGCAGATACCAAGAGAACAGAATCGTGTTGCTGATGCCATGGCTACAATTGCTTCGCTCATTGATTTACCGCAAAATGAGACTCGTTATGAGTTCCTGGTTGACAACTTGCTGATTCCGTCATATGAGATCACTCCTACGGAAATGATATGTGTTGTTGGTCCTGAATCCCAGTTATATGGTTCCATATTCACATACCTTCGCGACAATATCTTACCTCCCGATCTATCGAACAACCAACGCCGCACTTTCATTCGCCAATCCTCCCGATACGTTATCCTAGCTGATATCCTATACCGACGAGGTCTAGATGGCACCCTCCTTAGATGTTTAGAGAGTGACGAAGCTCAGATTGCGTTACGAGAAGTACACGAAGGGATATGTGGTCCGCATACTAGTGGTCCTACCTTGGCCAAGAAACTCATCAAGACTGGATACTACTGGCCTACTATGGAAAAAGATGCATATCAGTTTGTCAAGAAGTGTAAGCAGTGTCAAATTCATGGAGACCTCATACACGCACCAGCACAAGAACTACAGCCACTTGCCTCTCCTTGGCCCTTTTGTCAGTGGGGACTCGATCTCATAGGCAAGATTCACCCTCCTTCTTCCAACGGACATAAATTCATTATCACAGCCACAGAGTATTTCACAAAGTGGATTGAAGCCGTGCCTCTCACACAAGTTACTGGGAAACAAATCGCTACTTTCATCCTGAACTACATCATTTGCCGATACGGGATTCCTACTTCCATTATCACTGACAACGGGCGTCCTTTCAAGAACCAGGATGTTCGTGAACTCTGTGAGCGCTTCCATATCTCTCATCGTTTCTCCACACCATATTACCCCCAAGGTAATGGCCAAGCTGAGGCGTCTAACAAAACAATTCTCAAAATCCTTAAAAAGACAGTCGACGACGCTGGCCGTAACTGGCATGTCCAACTCAATCCCGCACTTTGGGCCTATCGTACCAGTGTCCGCACACCTACAGGAGCTACACCCTACTCACTTGTCTATGGTGCTGAAGCCATTTTGCCTATTGAGGTCGAGTTACCTTCTTTACGGGTCTCTTTAAGAAACATAATCAACGACGAAGACTACAGGGTCTCTCGCTTACAAGAACTAGAACTGCTGGAGGAACGACGACACACTGCTTTTAATCATCTCAAGGCTTACCAACAAAGAATGAGTCGCAGTTACAATCACAAGGTCAAGCCTCGCATATTTGAGGTAGGTGACTTAGTTCTCAGAGAGAACCCCAAGAATCAGCAAGATAGAGAAAAGAAGGGTAAATTTGAACCCAACTGGCTTGGTCCTTACATTATCACAGCAGCGTATGGATCTGGGGCATATCAGCTCTCAACTACAGAAGGTGAACCCTTGGAGGATCCTATCAACAGCATGCACATTCGCAGGTTCTACACATAAGCTCTTTTTGAGTATCCTAATTTCAAAAAATACAAAAAAATCAAGAAATTTCAAAAATACAAAAAAAAAAACTTTTAAAACGCAAAAAAATCGTTACTTGGTGAAAACCTGGCAAACAGGCGCCTTGTGACAACAAAAAAATTGAAAAATTGAAAAAAGTAAAGAGAAATAATTTCGTCCAACGGTGAAAACCACTTCGGTGGCGCCCTAGGCAAGTACCATGGTGAAAACTGGGTCACCAGCGCCATGCGTAGGGACTTTGCTCCTCCCTCCTTCAGGATTCTCTTTCATCTTTCACTTTGCACACACTCACGACCAATTCATCCACAATAAAATTACCCAGTCCCATCATGGCTTGTTATTGATCTACCTAAGATTGGTTAGCCATTCATAATAAACCTCCCTTTTCATTCCCTTTCCATCCATAATAAATCAGATCCTATCTGTGGCTAAGGCAAAATCCTACGTCTAGTAATGGGTGTGGAACTGAGAACATCACATGTTTCGAGGAGTACAATTTCTTCCAGCTTCCTTCAAGTCTATCCGCGCACAATCCGCAATAAAGCAACATTTGCATCACAGATCTGCAATAAAGTTTCATCTTCTCCGCAATAAAGTATCAGTTTCATGGATTCAGTCAATTTCAGATGAGACACAGCAGCAACAATGGGCTTCAACAAAATCAAATCTTTCAACAGACTCAGACAACATATGGTTCAGTGCTATCTATCCTTTTTGTGAAAGTGAACATTGTGACCACAATCGAATTTGACTTAAACAAGTGACAAGAGACACAAACTTGAGGACCACAGTGAATGTTGGTGTCGAGTCTTGGTTTTCTTTTGATTTTATCTTTTTGGTGACATGTCTTTTAGCTTTTCCAGGATGTCTTTGACTAGAGATTCTATCTCTAGGATGTCTTTGACTAGAAAGGCGAGGATGGGGTATCGTCACCTATTTGCATTTTGCTGTCTGTGGATTGTCTCTTAGTAATGCTATGACTTGTCTAAGGATATGAGGACACTGTGAGTCTAGTATGAACTGGGGCATTCCTTGTTTGTGACTGTCTTATCTCCATGCAAACAGGTACAATGACTTTCTGGGCCGAACAAATGCCTCGATTGTCATAACCTATTCTGCCATAATAAAGCTCAATGATGATAACGCACAAGAAGCTCTCTCACGTTCATATCTTCTGTCTTCCATCCCCCTTTCTTGATTGACTTTCATTGTCCTTCTCGAGTCCGTGTAGCCCGCTATCACATGACTGAGTATAATGACACACCAAAAACATTTGCATTTCATGTAGTTGCACCTGCATCACCACATATAAGAATTTCATACATACATATAGATATCACAACTGCATCACATCCTGCATACAACACATGTTAGCACATCTCACATTTTCATTATGTAAATAATCATTTGCATTATCATATTCATCTGCATTACTTACATTCACATTTGCATCATGCATACACATATAGAATCATAAAAGAACAAAAATATTGATTGCATCATGTAAATATTTGCATCCATATCATAAGCATCACATAAGAACATCTCATCACATAGGTACACATGCATATAGCTGCCGCAAAGATGCATCATCTCATATATATAATCAAAAGTGTCATGATACAATGATGTCAAAAGAATCATATGGCTACAAAATCACCTGCAGGTGTCTACAATACAAAAATGGTACAATACTGATACATAGGGAGCCCTCTAAGGCTATGATGAACTCCCTCCCTCGGAGCCGCCTCACCTCGACGGAGTCTGAGCTATAGATGGACCCGCCCCAGGATCCCCCTGTCCCTCTGGTGGTGGTGGAGGCCCCATGACTCCACCGCTGGATGCCTGTCTCCTGCGGCTCCCTCCCGTAGCCGTCGCTGTGCGCGACGATCTCTGGAAGCTCCTAGCCCGCTGCTCTGCTGGCACGGCTGCATAATATAGATCCCTCCAGTAGGCGATCTCCTCTCCGGCTCGCAAAACATATGCATAGCCTGCCCCTGCATCCTCTGCTGCCCGCCTCCCTGCCCTCAGAGCTGTCTCGGCCTCGGTATATCTCTGGATGGCCTGATCCCTCTCCCGCTCTGTATCTCGGACCCTGATCCTGAGGTGGTTCCTCTCTCGAACCAAATCCTCAATCTCATCTGCCTGGCCCTGGCAGATCTCCCGCAGCCTCACGACCTCATCCTCCTCAGAGTCTCCGCTCTCCGTCCCGGCCTGTGGCTCCTCCTCTACAGGGGCCTGTCCCTGTGCCTCTGCCTGCACCTGTCCCTGTGCCTGTATAGGTACCTGTGGCTGTACCTGTCTCTGTCCCTCTGGCTGCACCTATCTCTGTCCCTCTCTGGGACCCTGTGCTGCTGGCACCTGTAGGGGCAGTCCACCCCGTCCTCTCACCATTGGAGCTGCTCTCTCCTGACCTCCCTCCCTCCGAGGTGCTACCCGTCTCTCTCCCACCACTCCCCTCCGCCTTCGCTGGCCCCTACCTCCATCCCCTCCTCCATCATCATCCTCTCCATCCAGTGGCTCCGCTGGATCTGTCAATCTAGGAAATGGATGCTCTGCCCAGTACGCAAAGTACTCTGCGTCCATCCCTGCATCATCTACCTCTGGCCACATGTCCCATGGCATCGGCATCATCTCCGCTAGCTGCATAACTGCCTGATCATATGATAGCAGTGGGCCAAACTGCACCTGATCTCTGACCGTACGAGCATACATGCCCGAGCCTCGTGGCATCCTCTGAATCCTGCCATACTGCTTGCATACCCTGTCCACCAGCTGTCTCTCTAATATATAGGGCGTCCGCCCAATCAGGTACCTGCTCCGGAAGGTGTAGGGCAGCTCCAATGCATCGTCCTCCCACTCCTCGCACCCCAGGTACGGCCTCCAGATCACCATATCAATGTCATCAATAACTCTCCTCCAGTGCTCCAATCTCCCAATCCGAGGCTGGGATGTAATCATGGCATACAAATGAACAAAACTCTGTCCCTGTCCTCTGCCTCTGAAATGAATCGGCCTCGTCACTGGAAGGTGCTCATAGGCCCACACCTGCAATAGAGTCACACCGCAGCCTAAACCCACTGACCCGTGGTATACAAACTGATGCAGCTCATAATACAAATGTGCTAGGACACATGGCCCCCATGCATACCTAGTGTGCTCTGCCATCAGCGTCTCCAAGGCCCCTCCCCAGCCCACTGCCAATCCTCGTGTGGCCCTGTCTGGACACAAATAGCCACTGATAACTCCTCCAACAACTGCCGGCAATGCTAATCCTGTGGCAGTCATGGTGTCCCAGGCTACATGCCCTGCTCGCATCTCCAACTCAGGATCCTGAAAAACCCGTCTCAAGGCCTCTCTGTCACCGTCACGGTCGTAGGGGATCAACTCTCCATCAATGGGAACATGTAATATCCTGTATACATCCTCCAATGTCACTGTCATCTCACCCATCGGCAAGTGAAACGTGCATGTCTCTGAGTGCCATCTCTCGGCCAACGCAGTCAGCAACCCCACGTTTGCCCGAAACTCAGGCACATAGAGCATATGTGTGAGACCCATCTCCTCAACGGAAATCATGTCCTGGATAGACAACTCTGGTCGCAGTCTCTGAGTCGACGGGAATCTCTCCCGTGACTCCAACATCGGTAAATACTCCTGCAGTCACACAATCAATCTTGTCAGTTATCGTGGCATTCACTGTTTATCACAAAATGCTACTTGCTACCTAAATGCATATGGTTATCTACCCTAGTGACACTCACTGTTCATCACAAAGTGTTGCTATTTATCCTAGTAGTGCTCACTGTTCATCACAAAGTACTACGTGTGTGACATTCCCTGTTCATCACAAAGTGTCACTCACATTCGCACTCCCTGTTCACCACAAAGTGCTGCCTATCCTGGTGCTCCCTGTTCATCACAAAGTGCCTTGATCTATCCTAATCTTCCTAGAGGACCTGCTTGAGTGTATCCTCTCAGCAGCTTATCCAATCGACAGCGTATGTTCATCACAGAACTGCCGATTTGACCTAAAAGACTAAAACCATGCATTTACACACACAAACGCACTTTTTCAACACAAACACGCTTTTAACTCATAAACGCGCTTACAGACTGCATAAACGTGCCTCTACAACACAGACGCGCTTTCTGAACACAAACGTGCCTATGCCATACACAAACGCGACCAGGGAACACAGACGTCCCTGCATGACATAAACGCTCCTAAAAATCACAGACGCTGCTACATTTCACAAACGCGTCCGCAATCAACACAAACGCGGTTCCAGGCACAGACGCGCCTGGACCCGACACAGACGCACCTGTTGGACACAGACGCGCCTGGCACTGACACAGACGCGGTTGCGCGTTTTTGCATTTTTTAACTATCCTATTCCTAGCGCATTTATTGCTACCTAGCATGCATTAATGACAAAACTTGAAATGCGTGAAAGTACGAGGAGGTTTCCGGGTACTTACCGGCTCTCCTGCATCGGCTGGTCGCTGGAATCGGCGGACACGATCGAATCTATGAACGAATGCCATCGCTGCTGACTGCTGCTGCTCTTTTCTCGCTCTACACTGTGATCTTCTAAGGGTGTGGATGACAATGAGGATGTCTTTTGCCCGTGGCCTATCTTATAGCCTACCCTAGCCCTGCCCTTCATTTCCCGAGTCAGTATTCTTCGTCCTGTGACTTTGTCACATTATTCGCTCAACCCATTCTATCCCATCTTTCTTATCGAGAGATTGTCTGCACTCTTTCCAGACTTTTTCATCCAATCTCTCGAGGGGGCATATAATTCCTTATTCTGGGGCAACTCTGTATCAGTTCATCTTATCTTCTTTGAAACAACGCGACAAGCCGCATTGTCTCAAAGAGGGGCAAAATGTAGACACCCAAAATTGTCATGTCTAATTAAATAAATATTTTATTTATTTAATTATCTAAGCCTAATTCTTCTATTAATTAAATAAATCTTTATTTATTTAATTCATTCATTTATCCTCTTCTAGCCTTAATTCTCATTTAAATAAATACATTTATTTATTTAAATTATCCCTTTCCTAAATTAAATAAATATTTTATTTATTTAATTGTCCTACTTCTTCTATTAATTAAATAAATCTTTATTTATTTAATTAATTCATTATCCTTTTCTACACATGACACATGTCATTCATCTCTTATTTCCTACACTACCTACCTCTTTCATTATTTTGGTATTTCCTATACCTACCCTCTAATCCTAGCCGACCTCTCTTTTTACACCTCTCAATCTTAACCCTCCATTTCTTATTGTGTCTTCTATTTAAGGAGATGCTTTCTTCATTGTCAAACCCTAATAAAGCATTCTAAGGAAGAACCCTAACTACTTGATCAATTGACTACACTACAATTTTACTTGCAACCACATTCCGTTCTTTGTTGAGCTCTTGTGCATACAAAAATCTGAGAGCAAGCATATCAAACAAGATCAATGGAGATAGGAAGAATGGAGATCAAAACCCTAGTGGACATGTGATGGTATAATCTTTGTGATTTTTGAGTTATTTTGCATTGTCTTAGGTTATCTTCATATGTTATGGTGGATCTTTGTTCATTGTTAGGCTAGGGTTTGGTGGTTGAATCCATTTTAGTCTTTCAATATTGTTGTTTATTGCTATCCATTTTCACCATAAACACTAATTATTCTATTAATTAAATAAATCTTTATTTATTTAATTAATTCATTTATCCTCTTGTAACCTTATTTCTCATTTAAATAAATACTTTTATTTATTTAAATTATCCTTCTCCTAAATTAAATAAATATTTCATTTATTTAATTGATCCCACTTCTTCTATTAATTAAATGAATCTTTATTTATTTAATTAATTCATTAGCCTTTTCTACCTATGACGCATGTCATTCATCTCTTAATTCCTACACTACCTACCCTCTCATTATTTTCTTATTTTCTCTACCTACCTTCTAATCCTAGCTGATCATTTATCTTTTACACCTCTTAATCTTATCCCTTCATCTCTTACAGTGTTTTCTATATAAGGAGATGCTTCCTTCATTATCAATCCTCCTAGATTAGCATTTGAACTTTCATATGCGATCAGGCCTACTTGCAACCACATTTTTGTTCTTTGTTGAGCTCTTGTGCACACATAAAATCTGAGAGCAAAATTATCAAGCAAGATCAATGGAGATAGGAAGAATGGAGATTCAAACTCTATTGGACATGTGATGGTATAATCTTTGTGATTTTTTTTATTTGCATTTGTCTCAGGTAATCTTCATATGTTATGGTGGATCTTTGTTGTTGTTAGGCTAGGGTTTCATGGTTGAATCCATTTTAGTCTTTCAATAATGGTGTTTCCATTTTCACCATAAACAGTACCAATACCTCAAAAGTAGCACTTTGGTTAACAAGATTAGTTGAAGACTTGGGTATACCTCAAGAGGCTCCTACACCTTTATATTGTGATAATCAAATTGTAATTTCTTTGAAAAAGGATTCAATCTTTCATACAAGGACCAAGCACATTTCTCTTCAACATCACTTTATTTGTGAGAAAATTAAAGACATGCACATTTATCTTTTGTATTGTAAAGATGAAGATCAAGTCAAATATTTTCTCACCAAACCAGTTTGTAAATATAATTTTTTCCATCATTGTAATAATTAGGTATTACAACCCATTGAAGGTTTTGATGCACACTCCCCAAGTAAATATTAAGGGGAGTGTTAGAAATTAATCTTTAATTAGGTAAAGAATATTTGTTTTACTTAGTTATTTGTAAGAATATTCCAAAAGAATCCCTACAAGTATTTTGTTGTATTTGAGCATTCCCACACATGTGTGTTAATGATTCATTTGTATTATTCTTATTTAGTGGAATATTATAAAGTTAGGTGTAGCCTCCTCCTTATGATAATCTTGGAGATACTTATGCAACTCTTTTCTCACCTCTACTTATTTGAGGTGATTCTTGCATTCTACTTATGAATCATTCAATGCTTGAGTTGTCTCTCTTTATTTCTCTCATTCATATCATTCTTAGAATTTATGAAATCTTCATAATATTGTTAATTTTTCTTCATTTTTACCCCTTAAAAATTCTTGTGTCTCCTATTGGATATTTGGTGTGCAAGCTCTTGGATCTCTTTATTTTCATTTTCAATCATAATATTCTCCTTTATATAATTTCTATTAGATTAGTAAAATATTTTATTTCATTTATTATTCCTTTCAAAACTATATCTTAGTCCATGCATGAAAAGCAAAATAAAAACTTGTCAAAGGAAAACATGCTATCATACTACAAACTTATTAAAATCTGAAAATTGTGCAAGATTAATTGACGAATCCCACTAGATGCTCCTGCATCACAATTTATAGTCTAACTAAAAAAAAAAAATTTAAAATAAGAACCATACATAACATGATGGGGATTAACACAATGAAAATGTAGATTTTTTTTATATTTGTTGAATTTAGATGTAATATTTCTTAATTTGTGGAGTGCACTAACTATTTAACCAAACTCCTCACCTTCAATCATGCAAAAAAGGAAATCACTATTCAACCTTTTGAGACTTCTAAATTTTCTTTAATTTTAAAGTCTTTTATGTTTAAGCCTCTCTAAGAATGAGGTCTCTAAATTTGAGTGTTTGAGGTGAACCCTTAGAGTCAATTCGATGTCAATTTAACTGTTTAAAGCTTCAAGGAAGATGAAGAAGGCTTTTCTAAAATATATATCCTACCAACGAATACTTGTGTAAGATGAGTGATCTCGTAAGATATCCAATTCATATTTGAAAATGTTTCATATGAAAGGTAGTATTTGATGATTTGTAAGAACATATGTAGCTTTTTCATTGTTTTTTGTTCCTTTATTTCCCTAGGTGGAACAAAATTAATGCTGATTTTTTGTCTCCTTGTAATTGTAAATCCATAAAATAATTTGTATACTCTTCAAGTATCTCAAGAACCAATGGGTTGTTTTATTCATTGAAACTTATCCTCCCTTGCCTCATCTTTGCCAAAAATAATCAACTACTTTCACTTCAACTTGAGGTACCTCCCAATTTTCATTCGATTCAATAGAGCTTTAAGGTGACGTGTCAATTTGCATGTGTCTCAATTGTATGTAGTTCAAAAATAGTTTTGGATTAATTTTTAGATTCTTATTATTAAACATCAATGAAGTTGATGTTGTGATCAACTATTTTCACCATATCAATGACATTAAATGGCATATGAGACATCAAGACCTCTCATCTCAAGGGAGGTAGCCATGGAGTGTCACTTATTTGTATCTTTTGCATGGCTTTGATCACTCGAGGTTTGAACAATGATTCTAGTTCTCCTAACACATCTTCTTTAGCATAAATGAAGATAACAAATTTAGAAAATATAATAGCCATACAAACTTGCATGTTCCCTTGAAATGAGAACTGAAAGGGTTCGTCATTTTCTAGCAACTTAATAATTTATGTTATCATTTTATGAGAAAAATTGTGGTTTCTTTGGAGGTTTCTCCCTTTTCAAACATGAGTGTTTCTAATTCCTTGATACTTTCATGAAAATCATTCTATTTCAATCAAATACTTTGCATTGTGGGTTCAAACATGATAATCTGGTTTGTAGGTAATTCATAGTCAATGTGAATCCCTATTCTTTCATTTGTGAGGTATTTCTTAAGCAAAGTAAATGGATTTGGATCTCCCTTGGCCATATACTTTTTTCACAAGTGTAGGAATTAAACCTCTTGAAACAAGGAAGATGTAAGGTAATATTGAGCATCTGTGTTCAATGGCAATCGTGTACCATCAAAAATATTAATGGTTTATGTCTTTTGTTTTCCCTTAATTTTGTGTCTCTTATTTTTTTATTTGTATCAACTAGCTTTGTTAGTAGGAATAGGATGCAATATTGTATATGTTTCAAATCAATTCTAATAGTGTTATAAATCATTACCATATTTCTACAAATCTTAATTAACATGACACTGGATAGTTTTCCCTTAATTTTGTGTTATAAGTGCATTGCTTTGGTAATGAATAAAATATGAATTTAGTGTTTTAGGGGTTTCTTATTATTTTAAATATTGAACTAGACTATTAGTCAAAAGTATTATCAGTTGATGTTTCCTAATGAAAGTCATATTAGAACCCAAAAAATATGTTGTGAGATTAAAACTACCAATTATATCCTTCCATCTAAAATAAGCCTCTTTTTTCCTTTTTTTAAACTTGGTGTCACAAGTTGAGCAATCCAAAAAGTTTCTAATTACCTTCAATAATATGGACAATATGTAAAGATATTTCCATTAATTTATTGTGGACTTTGTTTACCCTAGATACTTAATTGATAAGTTCTTGTTGTTTTGGTGAACTCGTATCATGCTTGGCCGTGACTATTCCCTTACCCTTCCATTCATGGTGTTTGGCCTAGCCCTAGGAAAGAGATTTGTATAAATTATTGGATATTTCTAATCATTTCATTTCCTATACTCTTTCTTAATTATTTGGAATTATTCGAAACCTCCACACTTGTTTTTCAAGTAATTTCATTATAGATATGATTCCTTTCTTGGTCATTTGATTTTTGTGGGCATTTTTCTACTTCTATTGTGGCTACATGTGGGTGAACTATAGGTTGTTGATACGATCTATGAAGAAGCCCCAAAATTTATTTGTCATGACTATTGGAGAAAGAACAAGGTGGATGACTCTATTTAGAGATAAAGACAAGAACACTAAGATCAAAAGAGAAATAGAATAAATGTTGCAAAAAATGATATATAACAAAAAAAATGTTGATGACAAGTGTGAGAATGAACAAGGATAGTGAAAACAACTGGTATAATTTTATTTGTAAGGAAAGTTTTATTTTAAAAGACCTAATTGTGTAAAGGGTTGGCTATAGAAGCTTCCTTTAAATCTTTTAATCATTGGATAATTTATTACTTGCATGTTGTACTAAACTATAAAAATATAATAAAGTGATTATTATTTTGTTTGTTACTGCTATATGGCATATATACAAATGGATTAAAGGTTAGGTATTTAAATTAATATATGCTACATTGTAATTACTTTCATATTGTGTATTTATGTCCTTCCCAATAGCAAGCCATAATTATTGTTTATCAATGATGTAGAACATGGTTGACACCATATTAGGTCTTAAGCTCACTAAGAGAATGACTTTGTCATTTGTGTTTCTTTTTATATAAACCTAAAAATGGTCTGAAGATAATTAATTAAATACATAGTTATTTAATTAATCCCCCTTCCCAATTAATTGAATTCACAAGCAATTTGATTAATTTCCCTATTCATCTACAAGTAAATAAGTCTAACTGATTTATTTATATAGTTCATTCAATAATTCCCCTTTGATTAATTAATCCTCCCCCCATTTTAATCAATTCTTCTAATTCCTAATTAAGATTAACAAATTCTTAATTTGTTGAGATTAATTACCATTTTTCTTATTATTTTGTAAATTCAAATATGAGCACATGGCTCCTAACTTCTAACCACCTAACCTTACCACCCCCTAACCTAACCCATTCTATCTAATCCTGGGTTTAACTAACCCTATCCTATCTTGCACATCCTAACCTCTTATGGGCTGGATATTCTCCCCTTGAGACACATGGCACTTTTTCCATATGTCTCCTCCCTTGGACACTTGCCCTCTCATGAGAAAGGTTCCTTGACACTTGTCACCACAGAGATGACATGTGTCCCTTCCTCCAACCTCTTCTCCAACTCCCCCAATCTTAGCCCTTGATATCTTCAAATCAAATCTAGACCATCGATTCCTGCCACCTCATCTTTGGCCTTGGATTTCGTATAAATACCCCTCATTTTGGAGCAATAAAGATCCCTTGCATCTTATATTTTAGCATCATTATTGTAGGCATTTTTATCTCAATCATCTAGCATAATTAGCATTTTAGATTAATCATGCACACAATCATGCTTCTCATATCATTTTAGATTAATCTAGCTTAATTTCCTTAATCTTCCATTCATTTAGTTTACATTCATATAGATTAAAATCCTTCATCTTGGTGTAGTCTAGTCACTAGTATTGCTTAGATAAATTTGAGAGCAAATCTATACTCGCATCTTTTAGGTGATAATAGGTTGATTTGTTATAGTTTTTACATTTATTAATTTTGATCAACTAACCATGAATGCAATGATTTATTGAGTGTTTGTGTTTTAGATACAGATTCCAAATTTCACACACATTAATTGGTGCCCACCATGGGGCTGGAAACTCAAATTTTCAGCCTTGCAAATCATCAAATTCTCATCTTTTAGATTTTGTCTGTACATTCTCTGCAAAATCTCATACGACATTCTATTCATAATAGTACGATATTATATCTTTTGTCATATGGGTAGGTGAGAATTCTCGTATGGTCAGGTGAGAAAGTTCATACGATTTTATGCTTTCTCACATGAAAAACAGAGTACTTTTAGGGGGTTTTTTTATTTGATTTTTGTCTGGCACTAATGCTAACCCTGATCTATTTTCTGTCTATCTAAGTGATTTTCATAGCCTAACAAGTTTTTGCAGAACGTTTGTCTAAGAATATGCCTGTATCGCTCAAAAATAATATGATTATTGATTCATTATTTTTGCAAGTTGCCTAAGGAGATTCAAGCAAACTTTGTGTGTTTTTTATTGTTTTCTAGGCACCTAAATTGCGATGTGGTAAATAAACAATTTTTTTTTTTGTGTTTGAGAAAAGTCTAAAAGGTAGGAGAGTATGCTCTTGTCTGCATAGACAACCAGAAATCCAGACCCTTGAAGCTTTTCTAGTTTGAGGTTTTTGTTCCTTTAGTGGGCCTGTTACAGTGGAAAAAAGTAATCACCCTGTGAGAATGACCCAAGTGACTACAGCTAGACCCAAGAATTATGACTCACTATAATAAATAGGCCTCTTTGAGATTAAAGTCTCGAAGGACGGAGTTATTTTTTTCTCTTTGAGATTTCTCATATCAAGCATTATTTAGGGCCTCGCGGTCTCAATCATGTTTGTGTGACTACATCTTGCTTGGTACCTTGTCGGGCTATAGGCCTTAATCGTGCTTGCGTGACTTCAAGGGGAAACTTTAAATGGAAACCCTTACTAAGAACTCTAGGATAGAAGCTACCCGGTTCACCTCCAAAAGGGGGATAATCTTTGTGCAAGAGAGATAGTAACTCTCCCAAGATACTTATTATATTGTGCCCCATTAGTGTTTAGAGTTGGCTAATACGGTGTTGAGCATACATTGTGTGAGACTCAGCGGTCGTATTCTGATTAGCTATTGGGTGTGTACCTAAGTCTACAAGCAAAGGTTTTCTCTCTCAGCCAACTTCCTTAGGATTAGCATGATGTGCTTCGATTCACTTTACATCTTGCATGTTTGTTGTGTCTTTATCCTTGAACTATCTAAAACTATCACTGAACAACCTGAAACTGAAACTGGAAAACCTAAATAATCAACTAAAACATCAAACTCAGTGGTCAAAACCTTGTTTCCTGTCAAAACTCATTTCTTGTTTGATCCTATTATGTATGAGTCAAGACCTCAATTGCCCAATTTGTTGTACTACTATCTGAGAATTGTCATATGAGCCTCTGTGTATTGTCATACGAGCCTGCAACTTTCACTGTCTACTTTGAACAACTTTTGAACACTTATAACAACATATCATACAAGTAACCTAGTTTGTCACTTGGTTACCTTTACTTTGTCATATGAGCCTCTATGTATTGTCATACGAGCCTGCAAGTTTCACTGTCTACTTTGAACAACTTTTGAACACTTCTAACAATAGCTCATATGAGTAACCTAGTTTGTCATCTGGTTACCTATAGTTTGTCATATGGTCTTAGGCATTTTGTTGTACAAAAATTTGTCTTTCTGAGTCCAGAAAATTTTGTTTGCATGATTCTGATATCTTTTACAGACCTCTCTCATACTTTCCTGGTCAGTCTTGATACATCACAGAATAATATATACCTGATATTTTTCATCTTGAGCACGGCATCTTGATAGTATGCCCCTTTCATTGTGTTACATGATTTTATTGATTATATCCTAGCTTGTTCAATCAATCATCCATCAATATGATCAATCCGATCTGCTTAGATCATGTCTTATACATAATAGATCATTCCTAAAATCAGACTTGATCTCAAATTATCACCTCAAACAAACATCTAACTTTGATTTTATCTTGACATCTATATCACTTCTAGCTCTCGGTCACATCAATTGTACATGCCCATTTTAACCAGGGCTCAACGATGAAAGATCATAGAAAAAAAAATAGAAACACTTGAAATGGCAGAAGATCATGAGGAAATGGAACAAGAAAATGAAATACAAGAAGAAGACATAACTGATCAACACATCAGAGAAATCCAACAAGATCCTAAATTTGATAAATTCATGGAGAAAATATTGGAGGGTGAAAAAGAAAAATATTTCCTAATGTTAGAAAAATCTGGTGCTAAACTTCCCCAAGATTTTGACATAAACAATTTAAGACAAAGGGGAAGATCAAGTGACACTTACAATGACAATGAACAAAATGAAGAAATTTTTAGTCACAAGAAGGATGACACAAGAATTCCAGACGATACAAGAACTCATGAGGACACATGAAAAACTAATGATGACACAAGAAGGAATCATGATGACACAAGAACTCATGAGGACACATGAAGAACTAATGATGACACGAGAAGGAATCATGATGATACAAGAAGAGATCGTGATCACACAAGAACTCATGATGATACGAGGAGAAATCATGTCAATGATCCTCTCTTATCTCTCAGGCAACAGATACAAACTCTTCAAACGCAAATTCAAGATATACAAAGAGGAATTACTAAGAGATATTCGCTTCAAGAAATCTGTCCTTATCCATTTGACGGAAGTCTCAACATGATACCTTTTCCTCCAAATTGTGAAACTCCTAGGTATGACAAATATAATGGAAGAACTGATCCCCATGATCATATAAGAGAATTTTGCACAATGAGCATGGAATTCTCACATGAGGACACATACTTAATGAGGTTATTTCCAAAGAGCTTAATTGGACAAGCTATGGAATGGTTCTTGAAACTTCCACCCGGAATGAGATCATTTGTAGAATTGGTGGACAAGTTTGTTTCACAATATGCGTACAACATACAACATGAGATCACAATGCTAGACTTGTGTCACACCAAGCAAAAGAGTGGAGAACCTTTCATGACATTTCTATGAAGGTGGAGATGATTAAATGCATGATATCCTCATACGGTGCCAGAAAATGAAAAGATGGACATATTCATTGACAATATAAATGAACAAATGAGTTATAACCTAAAAATGCAATGTCATCCAAGTTTCAAAAAGATGATTGATAATGGAATCCAGATTGAGGAAGCTATGGTAAAGAAAAGAGAGATGAAGATATACAAAGAAGGAATTAATCATCCTCCCAACAACACTACTAATAATAACAACAATGATAAGCCCAAGTTTTGGAACAGAAATCAAAACATCGTCAATGATGGGATAGTGGATAATAATAATGTGAAACCAAAGCAACCGATTTTCAATTTATCAAATCACACAGCAGTGGTTCAACAAGATAACAATAAACCAAAATCATCATTTAATAATTTCTTTTGTGGGAAATTTACCAACATTGGTAAACCACTTGGGTTAGCACAAAAGACACTTCTTGCAAACAAGTTGATTACCTTGCCAGAAGCAAGAAACTTTGAACCCAAGGTAAAACCTGCTTGGTGGAATGATAACCATTATTATGATTTTCATTGAAACAAAGGACACCAAACAAATGATTGTCAGCGGTTAAAACATGTCATCCAAGATTTAATTGACAATGGCGTAATAACTGTGGATGGGCATAAGAAAAACAAATAGCACACAACTTTCAAAACTCCGCTTCCTAATTATGAGAAGGGTGAATCATCAGCAGTGCAAAATGGCAAGGGTAAAGCAAAAGTGAACTATGTTCATACCTATGATAACGTGGTCAATGTGATTATGGTCAAAGAGAAATAACAACAAGAACCCGCTCATGTTCTCACCAGAAGAAAATCCAAGGTTACTTTGTCGGGTCCTACAACTGAAATGTTGTCCACTTTAAAACAATATAGTATAATGGAGCAACTATAGAAAACTACCATGCAAATATCAATTTTAGAACTTTTAAAACTTTCACCCACACATAAAGAAATTTTAGAAAGAGTTCTAGTAGATACGACGGTATCCAAAGATCTTGATGTAGAACAGTTCCAAACTATGGTGGGACACCTCACAATGCCTCAATGCTTATCATTCACAGAAGAAGATGACATGTCTTTGCAACATCCCCATAACTCTCCCTTGCATATTGAAGTCCTTATTCATAAAACACATATTAAACATGTCCTAATATATGGAAGAGTTGGCTTCAATATTTTCTCATTAAGTCTTATTCATGTTTTAGGTTATTCTGAAGATGCAGTTGATCCTCGTAAAAATATCACAATCAAATCATATGATGAAGAAGAACATTCCTCCAAAGGAATTGTGGTATTACCAATCAAAGTAGGACCCTTGCAGAAAGATATACCATGCCAAGTTTTAGACTTGGATTTATCATACAACATACTTTTGGGAAGACCATGGATTCATGACATACAAGCTATTCTATCAACTTATCACTAGTGCTTGAAGTTTCCGTATAATGGGCAGGAAATCACAATTTCAATGGACTCGAATCCATTCTAATATTGTAATAATTTGAAACCAGAACAAGAGGTCATTTTTCCACATAATAGAGAGGCATCACTTCAAGCACACAATCAAAGGAAAAAACATTTTCCTCAATCTTGTCAAGTTTTGAAAAGCGGATACAGCTGAGAGATCAAGGGAATGGAGAATATTCACTATCATAGTTACCACTTTCTCCTAAATCTTATGGTAAACAATCAAACTCAAAACAACAACCAGATGTAAAACCTCTTCCAATATTTGATGGAGCATTTGTTAGCGTTGGGACATTATCTGAAGAAACAGAGGACAAAGATGTGCTACAATGGCTATACAAGGATGAAGAAGTTCAACAAAAAATCAATAACATCATAATACCTATAGAAAAATATGGAATAGGATTTAACATCCTTCAGAATATGGGATATACTCAAATAGGTCCTGTAGGAAGAAGAAAAGAAGGTATCTTAGAACCCATACAACCTCATACTCAGCAGGCTACAGACAAATCAAGCTTCGGGTATGGACAAGTTACTCCACAAGAAGAAATATCTTCTAGGAAACAAAAAGATGACCATGACAAAAGACAAGAACAACTTTCAATCAAAAGGGAAGAAGCATCTGCCAAACAACAAGAACAAGCAAACATAAGATCACAAAAAGAGAGAGCTTCTAATCAGCAAGAAAGACAAAATAATGGCACTTCCCAAGTAGAGTAAACTTCTAATCAAAATAGACAAGCTAGTATAAAATGAGGAGAACTAATAGCAAGACTAACAAAACTAAATATTAGCCCAGAGGAAGCTGAATATGAGAGAAGAAAAGAGATAGCGAGGAAAACAGAAGAAAAAAACCAAAATCTATATGAACAAATCTACAAATTGCAAGCTACCAATGAGACAGATTCCAATGAATGAGAATGGGATTCCTATCATTCTGAACAATCAGTTGAAGAAACCTGCTATGAAGAAGATATAGGTGTCGATGTAGTTCATGTGTATGTAGGACAAATATTAGGAACTAGGTCACTTAAATTAGAATCACATTCGGTCGACTTGGATTTAATCAAGGATGATATGAACTACTTGCAAGAGACCATTATGACGAGAGTATCATCCTAGACATTAAATTATGTATTGAAGACTTTAAGTGTCTATCATGACTCTTAATGCCTTTGAAACATCTCAAACTGAGGATCCCTTACCTTTAATACATCCTGAACTTATTGACTCAGATGATGAAGGACATACTAAAATTGATACCTTTTCTAATGACCACGCTATTGCCTTATACCTCAATGCAATTGAGGCCACAACAACTTGCACTAGGGATTTCACCAACACATCTTCCAGTCAAGTGGGTTTCAAATCTCCCAGTTGTAAAAGTAAAAATAAAGAAAAAAAATATTAGGTCTAATGCGGAAACCATTTATTGGCAACATTAGACCAAGGAAAAGTAAAAGTAAGGATGCATATGACACTGAAAACCTCCTTGAGGTGTCAGAAGATGGGAGATTTAACACATTACCTGAATATTATCAAGAGAGATCATCTATACTGATTGAACTAATGGAGGTAGTCAACATTGGAACAATAGATCAACCAAAGATTCTACATCCGGCAGCCTCTCTATCAGAACAAGAAAAGAAGAAATATCTGGAATTTTACAAAAGACGACAAATAAATTTCACTTGGTCATATGCAGACATGTCATGGTTGGATCCAGATCTTATAATGCATCACCTAAATGTCACTCTAGGATCCAAACCAATAAAACAAAAATTGAGAAAGATGCATCCTCATATAGCTCTCCTTGTCAAAGAAGAACTGAAGAAATTAATGGATGTGGGATTTATCAGTTATGTGGCATATCCTCAACGGGTATCAAACATAGTTCCCATTTCTAAACTAGATAAAAGTATCAAAGTATGCATATACTTCAGCGATCTCAATAATTCATGTCCAAAGGATGACTTTTCTTTGCCTAATATTGACATCATTGTAGATTTAACTGCTAGACATTCTATGTTTTATCTAGTGGATGGCTTCTCAGTATATAATTAGATTAAAATAGCTCTAGAAGATCAAGAAAAGACAGCTTTCACATGTCCGTGGGGTACTTTCTGTTGGAATGTCATGCCATTTAGACTAAAGAATGCAGGTGCTACTTATCAGAGAGCTATGACAACAACATTCCATGACATGATGCACACATTCATGGAAGACTATGTAGATGACATATTGGAAAATCATACAATAGAGATGAACATCTAGAAATAATGGAAAAGATCTTTGATCGGTTAGAACAATACAAGCTAAGGCTAAATCCCAAGAAATGTGCCTTTGATGTCACTTCAGGTAAGCTATTGGGATACATTGTTTCAGCTAGGGGTATAGAAGTAGATCCAGCTAAAGTTAAAGTAATTATGGAAATGGCATCTCCCAAAAATATCAATCAATTCAAATCACTTCAAGGAAGATTGAAGTCAATTGGAAGATTTGTTTCTCAGTTGGCAGATAAGCATCAACCATTTACTCATCTATTGCACAAGAATGTTCATTTCAAATGGGATAATCAATGTGAAGAAGCATTCAACAAAATCAAGGAATATCTCATACAACCACCAATCCTAATGTCACCAATTCAAGGTAAGTCATTGTTACTATATGTATCAGCCACAGAAGTATCATTAGGAGTTATGCTCACACAACAGGATAATGAAGGAAAAGAATGAGCTATTTACTACATCAGCAGAACATTATTGGGATACAAGCTCAATTATTCACCAACAAAAAAAACATGCTTAGTAGTAGTATTCTCTTCTCAAAAGTTGCGACACTATCTACTCTCTCACTCAATCAAACTGATTGCTAAAATAGATCCATTAAAGTATTTTCTCAGCAAGGCGACATTAACAAGAAGATTAGAAAAATGGGTCATGATCCTGAGCAAATTTGATATTGAATATGTGGACAGAAAATCTATCAAGCGACAAGTCATTGCAGACCAGCTAGCAGAAGCACCACTTCAAGATGATCATCCCTTAAACATTGAATTTACAGATGTTGATATACTCGCAGTCACCAAACAAACATGGTAGTTGTAATTCGATGGTTCATATACACATCATGGATCAAGAGCAGGCATTTATTCATCACACTGCAAGGTCATACAATTCCAAAGGCATATAAATTGAGTTTTCCATGCACCAACAATACAACAAAATATGAATCTTTGGTCACATGAATCAAAACCAGCCATAGAATGGAACATCAAACAACTACGGGTTTTTGGAGACTCTCATCTCGTCATCAATAAAATTAATGATGATTATCAAACAAAGGATGACAAACTAATGCCTTATAAAAAGATGGTAGATTATTTCAAGAAGTATTTTGTAGAAATCACTTTTGAGCAGATTCCAAGAAACGACAACAAAGCAACAGACGCCATGGCAACACTTGCTTCTCTACTTCATACACAAGAAAATCAAGAGCATTATGAATTCTTGGTGGAAGAGTTGTTTTACCTTGCCCATAACTACCCTGGTTCACAAATTATCTGTCACCTTGTTGGGCATGATTCCTCCCGCTATGGCCAAATTTATACATACTTGAAAGATAACACCCTTCCTCCTGACTTGCCAAAGAACCAAAAGAGAAATTTCATCCGACAATCTTCTCATTATACTCTTGTTGCAGATACCCTTTTTAAACGAGGTATGGACGGTATACTCTTAATATTTCTCGAGCAAGAGGAATCTGAAAAGGCCTTAAATGAAGTCCATAATGACATTTGTGGCACTCATTCAAATGGTCTTACCCTTTTGAAAAAACTCATACGCTTCGGCTATTATTGGCCAACTATGGAACGAGATTCTTTTTAGATAGCTAAAACATGCAAGCAATGTCAGATCCATGGAAATTTAATTCATGCACCAGCACAAGAGTTTCATGATTTGGCAACATCTTGGTCGTTCTACCAATGGTGTCTTGATCTAGTAGGAAAGATAAATCCTCCTTCATCTAATGGTCACAAATTCATCCTCATAGCTACAGAATATTTTTTAAAATGGATTGAGGCGGTACCTCTCACAAATATCACAGGCAAATAAATTGTTGCATTTATCTTGAACTACATCATATGTTACTATGGCATACCCATGACCATTTTCACTGATAATGGGAGATCATTCAAGAACCAGGATGTATAGGAGCTTTGTGAGAAATTTCAGATCCAACACAAGTTCTCCACAACCTACTATCCACAAGGGAATGGACAAGAAGAAGTATTAAACAAAATAATTTTGAAAATACTCAAAAAAATAGTGAATCATGCTGACAGAGATTGGCATATTCGATTGAACCCTGCTCTATGGGCCTACCGTACCAGTATTCGCACTCCTACAGGAGCCATGCCTTTCTCTCTTATCTATGGATCAGAAGCAATATTGTTAATAGAAATAGAGATACCTTCTCTATGAGTATCATTAAAAGACCTTATCCCAGATGAAGAACAATGAGTATCTAGACTACAAAAGTTAGAATTGATCCATGAACGACGACAAAAGGCCTTTAATCATTTGAAGGTGTATCAACAAAGAATATGTCTAAGTTATAATCACAAGGTCATACCAAGAGCATTTCAAGTTGGAGAACTAGTGCTAAAGGAAAATCCATGCAATCAGTCAGATCGAGAAAAGAAAGGAAAGTTTGAACCAAACTGGTTGGGTTCATTTGTGGTCACAGCAACATTTGGGTCACGAGTCTATCAGCTATCAACACCAGATGGGGATCAGCTTGAGGAACCCTTCAATAGCATGCATTTGAAAAAGTTTTATGTCTAAAAGCAGAAAAATACAAAAACAGCGAAAACAATGAAAAATCATAAAATATAAAAACAACAAAAAGAGTGAAAAAAAATCAAATATGAGAAAAAGTGCAATAAAAACAGGTGGTGAAAACCTGGCAACAGGCTCTATCTATCAGCTAGCTCTTCCATCTATTAGTTCATGCATCCTTCCTCTTGCATTAATCTTCATCAGCATTGTTCATATCCATAATAAATCCTTTGTCCATACGCAGGCTTCGCAAGTGATTTCTCACCATGGTTTGGATCATTGTATATACCATAATAAAGTTTATTTCTAGACTGGGGACAAAATCTTGAACCTAGCTAGAGGCAAAATTTCCTTGAGCTTAATCAAACAACTAGAACAACAGTTAGGCAACACTTGTCAAGCAAAAAGTGAGACACATCCAATGTTGAACACAAGATCAAATTATCTACCATCAATTATCAACTATCAGTCTAAATGTGGCAAACACGTATCAATGGATGATACCTTTTAACTAACAGTTTTAACATTTTATCAATGATGGTTCAACTTTTGTATATTGAATTTTACTATCATGATTTTTGAGTGACTCAAGGATGTCTCTGACTAGAAGAACAAGGAAGGAACATAATATTTTCTTGTAAATTGTCTATAAATTAATTGTTAATATGTGAAAATTTGTCACAAGACATGATCATCAAAGTATAATCGAAAACATTTCAAATTTGCCTATAGAAATTGTTAATACTACCTGTTTTCTGCAAGCAACACTCAGGTCATCTTGGTTCAATTATACCATGATGCTTGTGCTAACATTAGGGAAAGATATATGGAAAAATGCATTATCTTTTTGAGGAGAGATTGGTATTGAAAATAAATCTTTGAATAAACACATGTTACTCTCAAGGGGAGAAATGGAGATTGTTGATTTTTGTACTTGGCATTTCTGTTTTGGCACTTTGATGGTTTTTCCATCTTGTGTTGCCATCAATGCCAAAGGGGGAGATTGTTGGTATTTTGGTATGGTTTTGTCATTGATGTCAATACCTGCTAAATACACCTACTTTGGAGATCCAGCAACATTCACCGGCAAACAGTAAATTGTGCAAACAGTTACCGGTATATGGCTAACCAGCAGGATATAATGTTCACCGGTACCTGCATTGACATGGAAGACACTTGGTAATGTCGAAGACATCATGTGGACACTTTACTTTGAAGTAATAATCATTGGTATATTCTCATTTGTATATTTGCTTTTACCGGCAAATAGGTCCAGGTTATCTAGGGTTGCACTGGCAGGTTTATCTTTTCCAGATCAGCATGGCACGCTATGGAGATGATTTATTATTGTTGTAAATGCATTAAGCCGACATGTTCAATCAGTTATTGCATCGGATATTGTATTGTTTGTAAAATGTTTTATTGTAATATCTTGTAGAGCCGACCTACTAAAATTGGTCTTAAGGTATGGTATAAATGTAAGATCTTATTTGTAAGATCAAGTGTGGAATGTGAAAAATATTTAAGGAAGGGTATATGCAAGATCAAGCAGGGATATACATGAAGACATCATTTGAATGTGAAGTTAGGTTTTTGTAGAAGCATATCAACATTACACCAGTATTGAATCCAGCATATGAAGATGCTATTTTGTGCACTACATTCTCATTGGATTTAACCATCCAACTGTACTCAGTGTGACTCCCATTTGTGATTGAGCAGTGAGCTCTAGGCTGTTGGCCTTTCTGCATGTGCAGACCCCTCTTTGTACACTTACTATCTACAGTAGTATCATCTGATTGTGGGTAAGGTTTCCCACTGTGGTTTTTCCCCTTACAGGGTTTCCATGTACAAATATTGGTGTCATGTGTTGTGGATGACTTTGTGCTTATGTTTCATGCATTAATTCTTACCGATACAACAATTTTCTATTAACATTGTCTACCGGCATACTTAACTGATTTACCGATATTAAGCATTAAGTTGGTTAATAAGTTTTTGGTTTGAATTTATTAGACAACTGATTCACCCCCCCCCCTCTCAGTTGTCTCCGGGACCTATAATTGGTATCAGAGCCTAGACCTCTTTTTGCAGAAGTTTAACAACTTGAGGAGATCCAATGTCTACTAATTATTTCAGAAAGGATAGTCCTAAACTTGATGGAACCAACTATGGGATATGGAAAATCAGAATGGAGACACATCTGAATTGCATTGGTAAAGACATCTGGGAAGTTACTAAGAATGGATATACTGTTGCTGTAGCTGGTCAAACTGCTCCCATTACTTTAGCTAAAGATGAAGAAAATGATTGCAAAGCAAGAGAAGCACTTATGAGCGCATTATCAGATCAACAAATCATGGGATTATTAGATAGATCCACTACAAAAGCTATTTGGGATCATTTGGAAACACTAAATGAAGGGGATTCCACAGTCAAAATTGCAAAACTTGAAAGCTTCTGATTCAGGTATGAACATCTAAAAATGGAAGAAGATGAAAGGATTTTTGCTTTTATGGAAAGAGTAAATGAAATTATTTTGGGATCAAATGTTGTAGAGGAACCTTGAGTGAAGATGAGATTGTTTCAAAAATCTTAAGAGGTTTGCCACCAGCATATAAAATGAAGGTTACTTCTATAAATGAGTTGAGAACAATGCCTAATACATCAGTAACTAGGGATACATTGATTGGAAAACTTTCAGCTTTTAAAATTGAGGAATTTGGTCCTATTGCTACTATAAAAACTGATTTGGCCTTCAAAGCATCAACTTCATCTGCTCCATCCTTTGACAAATCAGACTGGAGAGCCTTTTATGCAAGAGAACTTGAAGAAACCAGGAAGGAGAATGAAGAGCTTGAAGAACTTGAAGCACTATTCACAAGAAAAATGCCAAAAGGTCCAATTGGAAGTAAGTATGAAGGTAAAGCACCCTTTAAATGTTTCAATTGCAATAAGATTGGTCATATGGCTTCAAGATGCCTTGATAGACATGCTAGACTAAGAGAAGAAGCTAGAAGGACATACAAACCTAATCCTGAATATCAAAGATACAGATTTAAGAAAAACAAAGATAAATCTTGTTACATTGTTGATGAAGGTGTGACTGATGATTCTGGTGAGGATCCAGCAAACAACGAATGGGTCTTTGTTGCTATAATAGAAGATCAACCGAGACCTATTTCTCAACCGGTAGAACAAGCCCTAGCAGCTAAAGTTGAATCAAAGGATGAATGGATTATTGACTCAGGATGCTCACATCACATGACTGGAGAGAAAGGAAAATTCTTGAACTTTCAAGAATATAATGGAGGTTTAGTAAGATTCAGAGATGACAAAGCCTGTTCAATCAAAGGTAAGGGTTCAATATCTCTTGATGGTAAACATAACATTGACAATGTCTACTATGTTGAAGGATTAAAACATAATCTTTTAAGTGTTGGTCATTTAGTTGAGAAAGGTTTTCAGTTACAATTTAAAAATGGAAAATGCAAAATCATGAATAGAACTGGTTTGGAAATTGCAACCGGTAATCAGACTAGAGGTAATATCTTTCATTTGAATAAGAGTGAAAAGGCATGCTTAATTGCACATATAGATGAAAGTTGGCTATGGCATAAAAGACTATGTCATGTAAATTTTGATTGCATGGTAAAAATCAGTACTTCTAAGGCAGTTAGAGATCTACCTAAAATTGTGAAACCTCATAATACAATTTGCAAGGAATGTCAATTTGGAAAACAAGTTAGAGCTAGATTCAAAAGCATTCCAAAAAAATCCAATAATGCGCTTGATTTAATTCACACTGATTTATGTGGTCAAGCTAGAACTAAAAGCTTACAAGGTGATAGGTATTTCATGCTAATTATTGATGATTATTCTAGAATGTGTTGGGTTACTTTTCTTAGAGAAAAATTAGAAGCACTTGGGAAGTTCAAGCTATTCAAAGCAATGGTTGAAAATGAAACCGGTAAGAAAATTAAATGTTTAAGATTAGATCAAGGAGGAGAATTCACATCTAGAGATTTTAATACATTCTATGAAGTAAATGGAATCAAAAGACAATTATCAGCACCTCAGACACCACAACAAAATAGAGTTGTTGAAAGGAAAAATAGAACTATTTTGGATGCAGCAAGAAGTATGTTATCAGAAGAAAATCTACCACATGTGTACTGGAGAGAGGCAGTAAGCACTGTTGTCTATACATTCAACAAAGTTCACATCAAAGGTGAAACCGGTAAGACCCCTCATGAACTATGGTTTGGTAATACTCCTACTCATAAGTATTTCAGAATTTTTGGAAGTAAATGCTATATTAGAAGAGATGAGTATATTGGCAAGTTTGATCCTAGAAATGATGAAGGAATATTTCTTGGTTATTCATCTAAGAGTAAAGCTTATAGATGTTTTAATAAAAGATTACAGAAAATTGTTGAAAGTACAAATGTAAAGATTGATGAACAATTCAAAGGAACTTCAAGGTATATAGACTCTGAACCGGTAACAGAAATTATGACAAATGAACCTACAATAAATCCACTGGTACAGAATGATGATCTAGTTACTCCAGTATCATCAGAGGATTCCACAGTAATTGAACAACAACAACAGACTAAGACACCCCAGTATGTAAGACTGAATCATTCTGAAGATCAGATAATTGGAAGCAAATTTAAAGGAGTCATGACTAGAGGAAGATTGGCAAATGAAGAGGTATGTCTTATTTCTCAAATTGAACCATTATCTATCAATGAGGTATGTGAAGATAAATTTTGGATTAAAGCTATGGAAGAAGAATTAGGACAAATTGAGAAAAATAATACTTGGACATTAGTTCCTCGGCCTAAAAATAAAAATGTAATTGGAACCAAATGGGTATTTAGAAACAAACTCAATGAAGATGGTAAGGTTGTCAGAAATAAAGCAAGACTAGTGTGTAAGGGATATTCTCAGAAAGAAGGAGTTGATTATAATGAAACCTTTGCACCGGTAGCCAGAATTGAGGTAGTTAGATTATTCTTGGCCTTTGCAGCTCACAAGGATTACAAAGTTTATCAAATGGATATTAAATGTGCATTCTTGAATGGAGATCTTGAAGAGGAGGTCTATATTGAACAACCTGATGGATTTTCTTTTACAGATGACAATGATATGGTTTGCAGATTAAGAAAAGCTCTGTATGGATTAAAACAAGCTCCAAGAGCTTGGTATGCAAGATTGGATAAGTATCTTTTAAAGATTGGTTTTACTAAAGGAAATGCAGATAGCAATTTATATTAAAAAGTAACTAATGATGACATCTTGATTATGGAAGTATCTGTTGATGATATAATCTTTGGAGGAGAAGATGGATTATGCAAAGAATTTTCTCTTGAAATGTAGCATGAATTTGAAATGTCTATGATTGGAGAAATAAAATTCTTTTTAGGATTGCAGATTTTACAGACTAATAAAGGCATATTTTTTAGTCAATCTAAGTACTTGAAAGAACTACTTAAGAAATTTGGGATGGAAAACTCTAAACCAGTAAGCACACCTATGACTACAAATGACAAATTATCTCAAAGGGATGAATCTACATCTGTTAATCCAACTAGATACAAATCTATGATAGGAGGTTTCCTGTATTTGAAACAAACCAGACCTGATATTATGAATGCAATATGTATAGTTTCTAGATTTCAGAGTAATCCTAGGGAAAATCATGAATCAGCACTAAAAAGGATTTTTCGGTACTTACAAGGCATAGTAAATCTTGGATTATGGTATCCTAAAGATGAAAATTTTGATCTATATGCATACACAGATGCAAATTGGGCAGGAGATGTGGATGATAGAAAAAGCACCACTGGAGGAGCATTCTTTCTTGGAAAAAGATTAGTTTCTTGGTTAAGTAAGAAATAGAGTTGTACATCTTTATCAACAGCAGAATCAGAATATGTTGCAGCAGCAACAAACTGTACACAGGTACTTTGGCTTAAGCAAATGTTGAAAGACATAAAGGTAAAATGCAAGGAACCTATTACTATATATTGTGATAACACTGCAGCAATTGATATATCTAAGAATCCAGTATTACATTCTAAAACAAAACATGTTTCTATCAAACTGAATTTTCTAAGGGAAAAAGTTGAAGAAAAGGAGATAAAACTGGTTTATGTGAATACTAAAGAACAGCTTGCAGATATTTTCACAAAACCTTTGCCTAAGGAAACTTTTGAGTATCTCAGAGATCAGCTCGAAGTCTTACCTCCACCGATAGAGACTTAGACAATTGATGATTATCATCAACTGGCAGAATTAAATGGACAAATCTTTTATTCCAGTATTTGATGAGGAAGGTACCTCCTAGGGGGAGTAGTTGGTATATTGAATTGGTTGGTATTTTGTATGAACTTGACTTCTTGTGACTTTGGCATTTGATGTCAAAGGGGGAGAGATATATGGAAAAACATTAGGGAAAGATATATGGAAAAATGCATTATCTTTTTGAGGAGAGATTGGTATGAGAGATTGGTATTGAAAATAAATCTTTGAATAAACACATGTTACTCTCGGGGGGAGAAATGGAGATTGTTGATTTTTGTATTTGGCATTTCTGTTTTGGCACTTTGATGGTTTTTCCATCTTGTGTTGCCATCAATGCCAAAGGGGGAGATTGTTGGTATTTTGGTATGGTTTTGTCATTGATGTCAACACCTGCTAAATACACCTACTTTGGAGATCCAGCAACATTCACCGGCAAACAGTAAACTGTGCAAACAGTTACCGGTATATGGCTAACCAGCAGGATATAATGTTCACCGGTACCTACTGACATGGAAGACACTTGGTAATGTCGAAGACATCATGTGGACACTTTACTTTGAAGTAATAATCATTGGTATATTCTCATTTGCATATTTGCTTTTACCGGCAAATAGGTCCAGGTTATCTAGGGTTAGACCAGCAGGTTTATCTTTTCCAGATCAGCATGGCACGCTATGGAGATGATTTATTATTGTTGTAAATGCATTAAGCCGACATGTTCAATCGGTTATTGCATCAGATATTGTATTGTTTTTAAAATGTTTTATTGTGATATCTTGTAGAGCCGACCTACTAAAATTGGTCTTACGGTATGGTATAAATGTAAGATCTTATTTGTAAGATCAAGTGTGGAATGTGAAAAATATTTAAGGAAGGGTATATGCGAGATCAAGTAGGGATATACATGAAGACATCATTTGAAGGTGAAGTTAGGTTTTTGTAGAAGCATATCAGCATTACACCGGTACTGAATCCAGCATATGAAGATGTTATTTTATGCAGTACATTCTCATTGGATTTAACCATCCAATTGTAGTCAGTGTGACTCCCATTTGTGATTGAGCAGTGAGCTCTAGGTTGTTGGCCTTTCTGCATGTGCAGACCCCTCTTTGTACACTTACTATCTGCAGTAGTATCATCTGATTGTGGGTAAGGTTTCCCACCGTGGTTTTTCCCCTTACAGGGTTTCCACGTACAAATATTGGTGTCATGTGTTGTGGATGACTTTGTGCTTATGTTTCATGCATTAATTCTTACCAGTACAGCAATTTTCTGTTAACATTGTCTACCAGCATACTTAACTGATTTACCTGTATTAAGCATTAAGCTGGTTAATAAGTTTTTGGTTTGAATTTATTAGACAACTGATTCACCCCCCCCCCCCTCTTAGTTGTCTCCGGGACCTACATCAATGTTTGGGGCATCATATCAAAATTAAATCCACAACGAATCATATTGCATCAACATAATCAATCGAGTTTTCTTTGAACCAATGCGTCGTCACACATTTCTTCAAAGAGGGGCAAAATGTATACACCTTAAAATGGTCTAAAGATAATTAATTAAATATGCAGTTATTTAATTAATCCCCCTTCCCAATTAATTGAATTCACAAGCAATTTGATTAATTTCTATATTCATCTAATAGTAAATAAGTCTAATTGATTTATTTATATAGTTCATTCAATAATTCCCTTTTGATTAATTAATTCCAAATTAATAAATCCTCCCCCCATTTTAATCTGTTAGGTCCCAGAGACAACTGAGAGGGGGGGGTGAATCAGTTGTCCAATAAATTCAACCAAAATTAACTTAACCAAAAATTAATGCCTAATGTCGGTAAACCAAACTTTATGTCGGTAGACAGTTTTATTAGTTAATTGCAGTACCGATAAAGATTAATGCATGAAACAGAAAGACAATAACATCCACAACATATAACACAAATATTTTTACGTGGAAACCCTATAAGAGGAAAAACCATGGTGAGAAGCCTTACCCACAATCAAATGATACTACTGTAGATAGTATGTGTGTACAATATGGAGTCTACACATGCAGAAAGGCTAGCTGCCTAGATCTCACTGCTCAATCACAAAATGAGAGTCACATTGACTACAATTGGATGGTTAAATCCAATGATATTGTACTGCACAAAATAGCATCTTCATATGTTGGATTTAGTACCGGTTTAGTTCTGATTGCCTTCACAAAAACCTTCCTTCAATCTTCAAATGATGTCTGCATGTATAACTCTGCTTATTTTCGTATATACCTTATTACTATCCTTTTTCTTTTTCGCACATCAATCTCACAAATGAGATCTTACATTTATACCATAACCTAAGACCAATTGAATAGGTCAGCTCACTAAAAGATATTACAATAAAATCAATTACAGATGAATCAATAAGTGATGCATCATGTCAGCTCAATGCATTTACAATAATAACAAATCATCTCTATAACGTGTTGTGTTGATCTGGAATAGATATGCTTGTCGGTGCATAACCTGGACCTATTTGCTGGTAACAAAAAATATGCGAACCCGAATAGACCAATAACCAAATCACCAAAACCAAGTGTCCAAATAATGTCTTTGACATTACCAAGTAGTGTCCAAGTCATTCCAAGTGCCAATGAACAATATAACCTGTCGGTGAACCAAATACCGGTGATTGTGCATAAGTCACTGACTTGCCGGTGAACAAAACCAAAGATCTCCAAGTGATGATAAGGTTGACAAGTGTTGACATCAATGACAAAACCATATCAACATATCCAAAATACCAACAATCTCCCCCTTTGGCATTTATAGCAACACAAGATGGAAAAACCATCAAAGTGCCAAAACAGAAATGTCAAAAACCAAAAACCAACAATCTCCCAAAGATATCATTAACCAGAAATCAAAATACATAATGTCTCTCCCCTAGGATTGATTTCTCCCAAAAGATATATCTCCCCAAAAAAAATTTCCATAATATCTCTCCCCCTTTGACATCAAATGCCAAAGCAATACAAAACCAAATACAAAATACCAATTAAAAAATTTATCCAACTACTCCCTCTAAGAAGTAGCTCTACTCATCAAAGCTGGAATAAAATTTCTCTGTTAATTTTGTCAGTTGATGACAAACATCAATTGTCTAAGTCTCTGCTGGTGGGGGTAGAACTCCAAGCTGCTCCCTTAGATATTCAAAAGTTTCCTTAGGTAAAGGGTTTGTAAAAATATCTGCAATCTACTCTTTAGTATTCACATAAACCATTTTGACTTATTTTGCTTCAACATTCTCTTTTAGAAAATTGAATTTGATAGAAACATGTTTAGTCTTTAAATGAAATACTGGATTCTTTGATATATCAATTGTTGCCATACTATCACAGTAAATAGTTATAGGTTCCTTTCATTTTACCTTTATGTCCTTCAACATTTGTTTAATCCATAATACCTGTGTACAATTTGTTGTTGCTGCAACATATTCTGATTCTGCTGTTGATAGTGATGTACAGATCTGTTTCTTGCTCAACCATGAAATTAGTCTTCTACCAAGAAAAAATGCTCCGTCAGTGGTGATTTTTCTGTCATCTACATCTTGCCCAATTAGCATCTGTGTATGCACATAAATCAAAATTTTCATCTCTAGGATACCATAAACCAAGATTTGTAGTACCTTGTAGGTACCGAAAAATCCTTTTCACTGATGATTCATGATTTTCTTTAGGATTAGTATGAAATCTTCAAACAATACATATTGCATTCATAATATCAGGTCTTGTTTGTGTTAAATACAATAAACCTCCTATCATAGACTTGTATCTAGTCAGATTAATAGGTGTTGATTCATCGTTCAAAGATAATTTATCAGTTGTAGTCATAGGTGTGCTTAAAGATTTAGAGTTTTTCATGCCAAATTTCTTTAGTAATTCCTTCAAGTACTTAGATTGACATAGGAATATACCTTTATCAGTCTGTGAAATCTGTAATCCTAAAAATAATTTTATCTCCCCAATCATAGACATTTCAAATTCTTGTTGCATTTTATTAGAAAAGTTTTTACACAATCCATCTTCTCCTCCAAAGATTATATCATCACAAACACTTCAATAGCCAAGATGTCATCATTAGTCACTTTATAGTATAGATTGTTGTTAGCATTACCTTTAGTGTATCCAAGCTTCAAAAGATATTTGTCCAATCTAGCATACCAAGCTCTAGGAGCTTGCTTTAGTCCATATAAAGCTTTCCTTAACTTGCAAACCATATATTTATTATCTGTCAAAGAAAATTCATCAAGTTGTTCAATATAAACTTCTTCTTCAAGATCTTCATTCAGAAATGCACATTTAATATCCATTTGATATACTTTATAGTTCTTGTGTGCTGCAAAATCTAGTAAAAGTTTGACTGTCGCAATTCTAGCCACCAGTGCAAACGTTTCATTGTAATCAATTCCTTCTTTCTATGAATATCCCTTACACACTTATCTTGCTTTGTTTCTGATTACCTTGCCATCTTCATTAAGTTTATTTCTGAAAACACATTTAGTTCTAGTTACATTTATGTCTTTAGGCCGGGGAACTAATGACCAAGTATTATTCCTTTCAATTTGTTCCAATTCATCTTCCATAGATTTAATCCAATATTTATCTTCACATGCCTCATTAATTGATGTAGGTTCTGTAGCTAGGAATTTGGAAATCATCAAAGCAAATAGTATTAGTAATCTAGCTCAATCACAAAAGCTCAAATGTAATGATCAATCCTAAACACACTCAATAAAGACATGAAAATAAGACATTCAAGATTGAAAACTAAGCAAACCAAATGCAGACTTGAATGTCTCCTTCATGTGGCTCCATTGTCCTTCTTTCTTCTTCAAATAGATTTGTTTGTGGATCTCACCTACTAGTGCATAAGCATGATGTGAAAGCAAGTAGACAAGATTGTAGCACAAGAATACTCGAAGCGTGATTGATTCAACTAGGTAGGGATTCGAAAAAGTGATTGGTTGGGATTGAAGAAATTCATCCAATTTATAGACAAATTGGAGAGAAGATCAAATTAGCATGAAGAGATTCAAATGGAAATTGCAAATCAAGAATGTCAATTATGACAAGATTATGACAAATTTCTATGTCAAAATTGATTGATTGTCAATTATGACAAATTGAAATGTCATTCCCATAAAATTAGGAGAGAAATAGGAGGAAATTGAATTTAGAAATTAGGAAAATTAGAAAATTGGAAAATAGGAATTAGGAAATTAGAAAATGAGGAAATTAGGTAAATCAATTAATAATTTGTCATTTATTAATTAATTCACAAAAAGAGGAATAATTAGTTAGCCAATTAAATTAAACATTTAATTGTGACACAAAGACCTAGGATAAATAAATAAATTATTTAACCTAAAGAGAGAAATGACAAACAGGGTTAAATGAATAAAATCATGAAACCCTAAAAGATGAATTAGAAATGCAAGGATGACAATTAGGTCTTGACAAAGGATAATTGATATCGATTTGATTTGATCATGATTCTGACTTGATAAAAGACCAATGCTGATAAATGATGTGATTGATAAATGCACCAATTGATGAGGGACAATGACTAATTGATCCAAATTGAGAAAGATGACGATCGATGACAAATCAATTGCAAAATGACAAAATTGACAAGAAGACAAGGATTGATGACAAAATAGATCACAAGACGACAAGATTGATAAGAGGACAAAACCCTAATTAGGATTGACGATGTCCAAAATGATGACAAATGAATATGCACATAGATGTGACAGGATAAGATTGACCAAAATCATGACTGAAGATTGTTATCGACAAAACCAAATTCGAAAGTGAGACAACTGAAGAATGCAGAAGAAGGACTCGATGCTCACAAATGATAAAGACCAAGTGTATGACATAGGAGAAATGTTAATGCGACGTAAAAACTCTAAAATAAGGCAATGCACAAATGTTAAAGTATGATTCCGCAAGTGTTGACCATTTTTAGGTGTCTACATTTTGCCCCTCTTTGAGACAATGCAATTTTAAGTGTTGTTTCAAAGAACAATAATGAAAATGCCCCACACAATGACAATGACATATGCATGCCCCCTCGAGGAATTGGCCGGAAACATGCAGAAAAGAGGCCAATTGATCGATAATAATGATAGAACATGATAGGAGCAAACGGACTGACAATCGAAGAGCGGATGCATAAATGACAAGCAATTGAAGGTGCAAAAAACCATGACCAATATGAGATGGAGAGAGTGCACATCCATCTATGCACTGACAAAGATCTATAAATGAGACAAAGAGAGGGAAAATTGCTCATTTGCACTAGCCAAAGAGGAGGATTTGTTGCTCTGGAAAAGGATACGTGCAGAGAGATGGTGAACATTCCAAGGGTAGATCACCTTGGAGAATGTGTATGCACATACAGACAACTAGACGATGCGGGAGCAGCAGTATGTATCTCAAAAACCCATATTGTCAATTTTATGAATTTGGATCGCTTGCGAGACATTGCGGGGCCCACAGAAAATGCAGAAAGTGACTTCTCCGCTTGTGTAGGGAAAATTTTGTGCTTGTGTAGGGTCTTATGTGCTTGTGTAGGGGACACAGGTGCAGGTTGTGTTACACAGGTACAGGAGTGAGCACACAGGCGCAAAAGTGCATTGGCAACCCTAATTTGGTCAAAATTGGCATGCGAATGATCCCGAAAAGGGAGATAAGAATAGGATAGGTCAAAATAGAGTAAGAACACCCTGATTTGGACATGAAACAAGGAAATGCAGCCTGTAGGAGCAAACCCTAAAACTAACAAAATGTGCCCCAGTTGTGATGCAGAGTCGACAGTATCCATTGATCACGCGAGAGAACCGACCAGACTGCTTCATGTTACGACATAGACTCAGGAGCACAGACAGAGATACATTAGCAAGACTTGGAATATACTATATCACATTCATGCCTGAGATTAGGGCAAACACAGGACTGCTTACCGCATTGGCAGAGCGATGGCATTCAGAAACCTCCTCATTCCATCTGGCGACTGGAGAGGTGACTATGACACTGGAGGATGTATGGCATATCCTCCGCATTTTGATTCATGGAGAGATGCTAGAGTATGACCCAATGACAAGGAGAGATGCATTGTGCAGATTATTTGAGTGCGACGCAGATGATCTGGATATCATAGAGAGGGAGATTGGCTGGGAGACCATGGCATCAGAGTATGATTGACGATATGTGGTGATAGCAGTGGTGATAGCATGCCTATTAGCAGGAGACAGATGAGGACATGGATTCCCTATTGGATGGGGAAGAGTGCTAGAGTGGATGGTAACAGAGGGGACTGTGTACGCATGGGGACCATGTGTACTGGCAATGTTGTATTTTCAGTTGCATCAGATAGCATATCAAGGAGTTCAGACTTTGAGCTATGGAGTCACACTGTTACAGGTATGGGCATTTGAGCACATAGCCATATGTCGACTGATTGTAGAGAGACAGATATTACCACACTGACATATGTGTACTGCTATGGGGGAGCACTGAGACAAGGTCCTTTTGGATACATATTGTATTGGTGACACGAGCTAGACAGACTGAGAGAGTTCACATGGAGGCCATATCGTGATTGCCCTGGATGGTCAGATGATAGTGATGAGCTACTATATTGTAGACAGGAGAGGTACCTGATTGGGCGACCAGTGAATCACCAAAGAGTGATTGAGATGTACCTGCCAGAGAGAGACAGATGACAGTTTGGAGAGAGGCAGGATGTACCTAGGAGGACTGCACACTTTGCCCGATCTCACAGAGAGACGAGTCAGTGGGGGAGTATGATTCAGCCACACATAGCATATGTTGACTTTGCATAGCTATAGCAGAGACAGTGGGATTGGAGATCAGATGTGGAGGACGTCGGGATGACAGAGGAGTATGAGAGATGGTTTGCGCAATGACGGCCAGTGCCATTAACAGATCCCAATATTCCAGTATCAAGGAGACAGGAGGACTTCCCACTCACAAGAGAGGAAGAGGGAGATGATGAGGATGAGGAGGATGAGGGTGGTGATGAGGATGAGGGGGATGATGACAATGGAGATGATGATGGGGATGACGAGGATGAGCCAGATTCAGGCGAGTAGGAGGCATTACAGGATATACCCATAGAGTCGGAGACTGCTAGGATAGAGGAGATGGAGATGTGCAGGGCTACCATAGCGAGTCAGCATGATCACATTGTGACTTTAGAGAGACAGAATGCCATCTTGAGGATAGAGCAGGATTAGTTCAGAGTAGAGATAGCCAGACTTACAGCGGCTCGAGATACAGCAATACCTTAGGCACAGAGAGTCACTGAGTACATTGGGTCGATTAGGGATGCCAGTGCACGGGAGATGGCAAAGATGTTGGTAGAGACCAGAGAGGAGATACGCCATTGGAGGACACTATATGAGATTGCAGTTCCACCAGAGCAGAGAGCAGCTTCATATCGGGCACGATCGAGGACAGAGAGCAGGGCACGCTCTCGGAGGTCATTGAGTAGCATGGGGGTGAGTGGACCTATGAGACCACCACAGCCAAGACCAGGAGGGACATCATCCTTGAGACATGGCAGGGATGAGGAGGATAGAGGGAGCACCCAGTGATAGAGGCACGTGCTCCTTACGATAGAGGCATATGTAGTGTGATATTATATAGTTAGCCTGCGGGCCATACTTTAGGACAGACAATCCAATTTTGTACTCTGATATTATTTGGATATATGATATGATATGCATCGATATGATGGGATGCAATGTGTTATGACATATGTTATTTTCCATGTATCGATGACTTATGCACTGTTTATTGTGGAACATGTATGGATGCATTTTTATGTGTTTTTGATACATTTATAAAATGAAATGGATAAAATGCTTGATGTGATGCTCGATGTGATGCAAATGTACTAACCAATGAATGCAGGATGCAGCATATGTGTTTGGGGAAATTCGAGCACTAGACCGAACTGACTATCCGAATGGACGGAAGAAATGTTAGTAAAAAGAAAATGAGACAGAGGACAGTTAGAGACGAAGAAAAACTTGCTTTCAGTAATGCACTTTGTAGGTGAGAACCTTTATTTTAATGTAGCAAAATGGATGCGTAGCATCATGGCATTGAAGGCCAGAGCTGAAATGCAACCCTTTTTGCAAAAGACAGACACATCACAAACAAACAGCAATCACAACAAAAAAGAAAGGGACCATGAACCATCCCGGTCACTCTAAATCACTCAGTGACATCATCAAGCAACATAGGAACATGATCGAAGATAAATCAATAAATGATAAGACTCGCTCCAACAAAACAAACATCTTGATCTTCATTGTTAAAAGTTGAAAGTGCCGATAGGATGATCATGTTGTCTGGTTTCAGGGAATGCGGTACCCCGTCTAAGATAGGACACAGTCTAGTTTCGAGTATACCACACCCTGTATAAGACCCATAATAGCATGCCAAGGATGAGTGATATTGATGTTGAGTGATTGATATGACAACTGTGATCAGTTTGAATTTCTGGTTTGATTGAAAAAGTTCATCTGTTTATGCATGATTTCATTAAAGCACAATGTGTGATTGCATGTCATTGGAGGGATGCTCAGTGATTTGTCTTATGCACAAAAGGGATATTTTTTTTTTGTTTTGCTTTTCAAGTTTTTACAATTTTTTTGTGTTCATTTTTTTTTTTTTTCAGGACTTTATTTGACTTTTTTAGGGATTTTTTTCAGGACATTTTTCAATTTTTTTGGATTATTTCAAGACATTTTTCAATTTTTTGGATTATTTCAGGACATTTTCAATTTTTTTGTTTTTATTTCAGGACATTTTCATTTGCATTATTTCAGGACATTTTTCAATTTTTTTTGGATTATTTCAGGACATTTTCAATTTTTTTGTTTTTATGTCAGGACATTTTCAATTTTTTTGGATTATTTCAAGACATTTTTCAATTTTTTTGTTTTATTTCAGGACATTTTTCAATTTTTTTGTTTTTATTTCAGGACATTTTTCAATTTTTTTGTTTTTATTTCAGGACATGATATGATTTTTTGGGGATTTTGCCCCTAGTGTCTAGCAAGGCAAGGAATATGACAGGTGAATAAATAGGCTTGCTAAAATGTTGATGGATAGAGGGAAGACAAAGGCCTTTTATTATGGAGACAATACGGATGCAATTTTCAAGGGCTATGGCGTGATGGGACAAGAGACTAGATATGACAATGTAAAGCAGGAACATGGCATGAGGGACCTGTCAAGAGGTTTTTGAAACCATGTTTAAATTTTGCGTCCTTATGTCAAATCAAGATCAAGGAATGAAAAAGAGTGTATGGATAGTGATAAGATATGGATAGGATAAGCAAGACCAAGAATGGATAAGGGACATGGACTGAAGGTCGGGATAGGCTAAGGGATAGTGGCAGAAAGTTGCAATAAGCCAGGGAATATGGATGAAAGGTTATAATAAGCAAATGGATAAATGACCAAAAGCTATGATAGACTGAAAGCTGCAAACAAGATGCATGATGCTCATGAAGATCGTCAGCCTTGTCAAGATCAAAGGTGGAAAGGGAAAATGGACATGACGGACAATAGGATATGAAGGGTAATGACAGGGGTTCGATAGGATAATGGAAGGGCAATAGGATATGAAGGAGGAAACCTGCCCCCAAGTGTGGTGTGCAAGAAGTTCATAGATTACGCATGACACCTGTTTGCTAGGTTTTCATCATGGTACTTGCCCAAGGCGCCTGTTTGCCAGGTTTTCACCAATGGACGAATTATTTTTCTTTACTTTTTTTCTTTTGTCTTTTTTTTTCACTTTGTTTTTGGTATTTTGACCTTTTTCAATAGAAGATGGACACATGATAGGGGATGTAAGAAGGACTCAAGCATCTTTTTTTTTTTTGGATAGTAGCCTTGAAAAAAATGGATCATGACCTTAAAAAGTATGCTCAAAGACGTTGGTAGGATAAGGACATGCAAAATGAGATGAAACTAAGGCAAGGATTTATGCAAAGGATTGAACCAAAGGGATGGAAGGATAGAAAATATGCATTGGATAATGGATAGGGTATTGGAAAAATTGGGCTTCAGTGGATGGAAATGTTGGCAAGATTGATATTGGCACACACCTTGAGGGGTGATGGACTGATGGAGGAAAAATGTATTTTGGATATTGAGATTTGGATGGAGGAAATGATAGTGATTTCGGGACATAAGGGCCCCAAATGGATGAAGAAGGTGATGGAGGAACAGATTTGAGAGGTTTGGATGGAGGAATAGCAACTTTGAATGCCAAGTTGGATGTTTCTTTAGGCTTTTGTGCTTCAAGGAGCCGCTTAGGGATCCACATGGTTTTTGATTTTTCATGCTTTTGTGGTTCCTTGGAGTGCATTGCTTGCACAAGGGATTTAGGAACCCATATATATTTTGATTGTGCTTTATTTTGCTCAGTGGGCCTCTATGATCTTTTGGATATTTCTTTTTCTTTATAGATCATATTGTTCTTTGTTTTGACATGTCGATTATATTGGACATGTTGATCCTTGAATACATGTGGATTTCTAGACTTATGACTTTTATACTTGGCATCCAAATTGCTTGGAGGAGGAAAGGAATGCATGGATGGATATGAATGAAATGGACTTCTTTTGGATGGATGAAATTTACTCAAGGATGTGTGCCTTTGCTGACCTTGCATAAAGGATGAAGGGATATAAGGACCTAAGATGGATGGAAGGGATGATGGGGAAGGTGTATGTTTTGATTTTGATGGAGGGATACCAACGTCTTGAGGAATTTCACTGAGGCCATGACCCTTAATATTTTCTTTGATATGGAGGGGTTCTTTCTCATGAAGGTCTACCCCTTTGCCTTTATGAATATTTTGACTTGTAGGATACTCTTTTCTTTGGGAAGAAGATGCGAGTCCATTATGAGGTGGATATGATGTGAGAGAAATAATGAGATCTTGAAGTGGATCGGATTGCACCAAAGTGGAAGAACCCATTATGCATGTCGAGGGTTCATGAACATCTTGCACTGACACATTAGAATCATGAGGGGGACTAGGGTTGTGTAGTGGACATGGTTCAACGACAGGCTCTTCAAGAGATGGAATGGGAGAAATAATGGGATCATCAAAAGAAATGCGATCTTGGAGTGTATATGGAGCATTAGGACAAGAAGATGGAGGAACAAAAGGATCTTGTGGAGGATTTAAAGGAATAATTTGATCTTGACAAGGAGGAAGATCATTGGAATCCTCTTTAAAGTTGCTTTGCTCTTGACTTTTAATGGGATCATCATAAAGGATGGAAAGGATATCTTGATCTTTCTTAGGAAGTGGAATGCCAATGGGATTTGAAAGGACATTTTTTTCATGAAATGGAAGGGGATCGTTTGGGATCAAATGGACTGGGATATCTTGATCTTGCTCGGGGAATGGAGTGTCAATAGGGCTTTGGATAGGATGGACAAGAATAGGGGAATCATCATGAGTGTCTGGGAACATGGGGTTCTGGTCAACAATTGGATGGGATGATAAGGTTTGATCTTCATCTTCATCTTCTTTAGGACTCATTTCTTCGTGCTCTAAATTATCCTCTTGACATGAGGTTGGACTTTGGATATGCATGGGGGATTCTGACAAGGAATCAATGTTTTGGCATGAATGAAATGCACTTTGAACATTTGTGATGGATTTCGGCAATGAATCAATGTTTGAACATGAGGAAGAGGGACTTTGAATGGGGTCCTCTAAAATAGGTAATAGCAATAAAGTGCATGGTGGCATTGGGTCTTGTATTTCTAAAACATGACAAGGATGTGCATCATGAACTGGATTATCTTGGCAATGAATTATGGATAGCCCTTGGATAATTGCATCCTTGGGTGTATTGTTTGATGAGGACATCATGGAAGGTTCTTGGGAAACTTCTAAAGGTGTAGGGATAGATTCCACTGGAGAGTCAATTTGTTTGTGGGGGGGATGAGGCATTGCTAGACATAATTGTATTATCTTGATCTTCCTCAAAGAACTCACTTGGTAGTTTCCTTAAGATCATTGCAATAAAGCCACCTTTCTTTCGAGGTTTTGACATAGTTGTATCTAGAATTTGAACTTGTTTGGCAAGGAGTTGGTTCTGATCTGATGTCATGTTTTGATATTGGACTTGGTTCAATTGTTCTGACATGTTTGAAACTTGGCTTGGTGCATGTTGCAAGTTTTGTTTTTGAATGTTTGGTTGTGGTTGTTGACATTGATATGTTGATTGAACTAGTTGATATTCCACCATTGGTTGAACTATTTGTTGACATTGTATAGTTGGTTGGACATATTGTTGAAATTGGACCATTGGTTGTATTGGTTGTATATGTTGAACAATTGGTTGAACCATTGGTTGTATTGGTTGAAAATCTGATTGATAGTAAACACCTTCTTGTTCTTGTTGTGGAGGCACATAATGTTGAAATTGATGTTGTCTCTTTTCTTGAAATTGTTTCATCATCTCTATTTGGGAGAGGAGAGCTAGTATGTCTGATCGTTCAAGAAGAGATCTTACATCAATTGGCTCAATCTTTGAATTTCGACCTAGAAATTTTTGAAACATTTTGGACATTTGTGATCTATTCTTCTCAATGTTTTTCACTCTTTGTTCCAATATCTCCTCTTCTTGAGCTAGTTTCTCCTCTAGTTTTTGTATTTGGACATTTACATCATCATGATAAGTTTGATCCAAGTTCTGAGACATGTAGAGATTGGATTGACATGATTGATTGCTTAATTGTGATGGCATGGCTTTGTAAGAAGGTTGAGACCTCATTTCAACAAACATGTCACTATGCAAATGCAATATTTTTGGAATTTTTTTTTTTTTCAAGGATGATATATGATATGCAACTAAATGCAAACTAAACAGACGGAAATGCAATCTATGGCAAGAATGCAACCTATGTTTTTGTTGTTTTTCAAGATTTTGACAAACTTTTTGGAATGCAAATCTAAAAAGAGACCCTTAGGAAATTGAAATGATGTCTTGACCTCAAAGGACAAAAGGACCAAGTGACAATGTCTCCCCTATATGCTTGGATATTAAGCTAGGTTTGACCAAATGACAATAATGACAAAAAGAGAAAAGGTTTGATAAGGTCTAGACTTCCTAACAATGACTTAGGGTTTATCAAAGATTTGGATTACTCAAGTATGACAAAACCTAGTTTTGACACTATATGCAAAGGGACAATTACTATGCAAATAACCCTACTATGATATGATAATGACCTAAACTTAATGAAGAGACCTAGGGTATTCAAATATGAATGTATGAAAATGGTATTACTCTAATGCAAGAGGACACATGCAAATGTATGACCCTTATTGATATGCAAAGGAGTATGACCTATGTGAAACCTAACCTTGGTGGTTGACAATGACTTTGCAAAATGCAAACCTAAGATGAACCTAAATCTAAGTGACATGAATGTTGAGACAAGATTTTGAAAAATGTTTGACAACCATGTTTGAAGGTGTTTTGAACTTTGTTGGATGAAATAACTCTTGGGTTTAGCCTTGTTTTGAATCAATTTGTCTTGTTTTTGAAATGAGACACAACTCAACTTTTGACAAATAAAGAAGACAAGATATTTCAACTTAGACTCAAGACAATCATGCTCATTCACACATTTCTTATGGTAGGCAAGGATAGTAGGTACTTGAGAGGTAGACTCATTATGAGATTCGAGGAGAATACATAGATGCTTGACCCCATGGGCTCCCCTCCACGGCACTCAATTCTCAGGGCAGCCAAGCATCAGTCCCCATGGAAATCTCCCCATGGCGAACTTAGTATCTCTTCCAAGTATCCGAACTTGTCCTTCTCAAGCAACTAGAAGGATTTTTGGCCTCTAAATACAAGGTGTTTAGTAAGGATTTCTGTTAAGCGTTACTCCTTGGTGTCACGCAAGCGTGATTGAGACATTAAGCCCACCAAGATACCAAACAAATGTAGTCACGCAAGAATGATTTAGACCATGAGGCCCTACCCAGATGTTGATATGAAAAAGAGTTCAAGGGTCATCACTTCCCAAGTAACTACAATTCCCACGTAACCCTTCCTTCAAAGCTTTCGCTCATCAGGTATTTATTTATAGTGAGTTAGAATGCCAAGGTATTCTAGCCGTACTCACTTTGGGTCATTCCCTTCTCACGATTGTCACTTGCTTGCAAAAGCAAATGGTCGGGAAGGCAGGCCCTCTAAAGGTGACACACAATCTAAACCAAGAGAATGGTATCGAAGATCTGGATTTCTGATCACCCTAAGAAGGATGAGAGCATACTCTCCTACTCCGATGTCAAACTCAACACTCAAAGCAAACACACATTCATTCCATCCTATTTAGCAATAATACTAAGTGCCTAATTATGAATTACAAACACCAAGTTTAGTTGGAGTATAAGGCAACCTACAAAACCACCAAGTCAGAAGTTTGATTTTCTTAGTCTTTGACTAGCGAACCTGCATACAATGTGTTAGTAGTTTCATTTGTTGTCTTTGTCATGTGTATGCCAAGGTGTTGCACAGAGAATCAGTACCAAAAACCAAAAAAGCAGAAACAGAATGCAAAACAAAACAATTTGCAAGTAAAAAAAACACTGCCTTTTACCTCTATTTCTGGCCCTACATAGGCGCAAAATGTATCACACAGGCGCAGAATGCTTGACACAAGCACAGAATGCTTGACACAGGTGCAGATTGTCTCACACAAGTGCAAAATGCTTGACACAGGCACAGAATGCTTGACACAAGCGTAGAATGCTTGACATAGGTGCAGATTGTCTCAGACATGTGCAGAATGCTTGACACAGGCACAGAATGCTTGACACAGGCGCAGAATGCTTGACACAGGCACAAAATGCTTCACACAGGCGTAGAATGGTTGACATAGGTGCAGATTGTCTCACACAGGTGCAGATTGTCTCACACAGGTGCAGAATGCTTGACACAGGCACAGAATGCTTGACACAGGCGCAGATTGTCTCCCACGGGCGCAGAAGTTCCCAGAAAACCCTACATTACCCTATTTCTTGGGTTTTTCACTTGCAAATCAACTCAAAAGCACTCAAAAGAATGATTAGGGGGTTAGTTCACGTCGGGTTCACCAATTAATGTAGCTAGGAATTTGGAAATAATCAAAGCAAATAGTATTAGTAATCTAGCTCAATCACGAAAGCTCAAATGCAATGATCAATCCTAAACACACTCAATAAAGACATGAAAACAAGACATTCAAGATTGAAAACAAAGCAAACCAAATACAGACTTGAATGTCTCCTTCATGTGGCTCCATTGTCCTTCTTTCTTCTTCAAATAGATTTGTTTGTGGATCTCACCTACTAGTGCATAAGCATGATGTGAAAGCAAGTAGACAAGATTGTAGCACAAGAATACTCGAAGCGTGATTGATTTGACCAGGTAGGGATTCGAAAAAGCGATTAGTTGGGATTGAAGAAATTCATCCAATTTATAGACAAATTGGAGAGAAGATCAAATTAGCATGAAGATATTCAAATGGAAATTGCAAATCAAGAATGTCAATTATGACAAATTATGACAAATTTGCACTTTCTATGCAAAATTGATTGATTGATAATTATGACAAGATTATGACAAATTTCTATGTCAAAATTGATTGATTGTCAATTATGACAAATTATGACAAATTGAAATGTCATTCCCATAAAATTAGGAGAGAAATAGGAGGAAATTGAATTTAGAAATTAGGAAAATTAGAAAATTGGAAAATAGGAATTAGGAAATTAGAAAATGAGGAAATTAGGTAAATCAATTAATAATTTGTCATTTATTAATTAATTCACAAAAAGAGGAATAATTAGTTAGCCAATTAAATTAAACATTTAATTGTGACACGAAGACCTAGGATAAATAAATAAATTATTTAACCTAGAGAGAGAAATGACAAACAGGGTTAAATGAATAAAATCATGAAACCCTAAAAGATGAATTAGAAATGCAAGGATGACAATTAGGTTTTGACAAAGGATAATTGATATCGATTTGATTTGATCATGGTTCTAACTTGATAAAAGACCAATGCTGATAAATGATGTGATTGATAAATGCACCAATTGATGAGGGACAATGACTAATTGATCCAAATTGAGAAAGATGACGATCGATGACAAATCGATCGCAAAATGACAAAATTGACAAGAAGACAAGGATCGATGACAAAATAGATCACAAGACAACAAGATTGATAAGAGGACAAAACCCTAATTAGGATTGACGATGTCCAAAATGATGACAAATGAATACGCACATAGATGCGACAGGATAAGATTGACCAAAATCATGACTGAAGATTGTTATCGACAAGACCAAATTAGAAAGCGAGACAACTGAAGAATGCAAAAGAAGGACTCAATGCTCGCAAATGATAAAGACCAAGTGTGTGGCATAGGAGAAATGTTAATGCGATGCAAAAACCCTAAAATAAGGCAATGAGCAAATGTTAAAGTACGATTCCGCAAGTGTTGACCATTTTTAGGTGTCTACAGGTTCAATTTGAGAAATAAGATATACCTCTTCATTTGTCAATCTTCCTCTAGTCATAATTCCTTGAAATTTGTTTCCAATTATCTGATCTTCAGAGTGATTCAATCTTACATACTGGTGTGTTTTTACTTGTTGTTGTTCTTCAGTAACTATTGAATCCTTAGATGATGTCGGTGTAACTGGATCACCATTCTGTACTGGTGTACTCACAGTAGGTTCATTTGTGATTATCTCTATTGTCAGTTCAGATTCCATGTACCTTGAGTTTCCTCTAAAATGTTCATCAATCTTCACATTTGCACTCTCAACAATTTTCTGCAATCTCTTGTTAAAACATCTATATGCCTTGTTCTTAGATGAATAACCAAGAAATATTCCTTCATCACTTCTAGGATCAAATTTTCCAATATACTCATCTCTTCTAATGTAGCATTTACTTCAAAATATTCTAAAATATTTAAGAGTAGGAGTATTTCCAAACCATAGTTCATGAGGGGTCTTACCGGTTTCACCTTTCATGTGAACTCTGTTGAATGTATAAACTATTGTATTGACCGCTTCTCTCTAGTATATATGAGGTAGATTTTCTTCTGATATCATACTTTTGGCTACATCCAAGATAGTTTTATTTTTTCTTTCTACAACTCCATTCTATTGTGGTGTCTGGGGTGTTGATAGTTGTCTTCTGATTCCATTCACTTCACAGAATGTATTAAATTCCTTAGATGTGAATTCACCTCCTTGATCTGATCTCAAACATTTTATTTTCTTGTTGGTTTCATTCTCTACCATCACTTTGAATAGTTTGAATTTCCCAAATGCTTCAGATTTCTTCCTGAGAAAAGTAACCCAACACATTCTAGAATAGTCATCAATGATTAGCATAAAATATCTATCTCCTTGTATACTTCTAGTTCTTGCTAGACCACATAAATCAGTATGAATTAAATCAAGAACATTGTTAGATTTCTCTGAAATACTCTTGAAAGTTTCTCTAACTTTCTTTCCAAATTGACATTCCTTACATACCGGATTGTGATGTTTAACAATCTTAGGTAAATCTCTTACTGCCTTAGTTGTACTGATTTTCACAATGCAATCAAAATTTACATGACAAAGTCTCTTATGCCATAACAAACTTTCATCAATATGTGCAATCAAACATGCTTTCTCATTGTTGTTCAAATGAAAGATATTACCTCTCTAGTCTGATTATCGGTTGCAATTTCCAAACCAATTCTGTTTAAGATTTTGTATTTACAATTTTTGAATTGTAACTGAAATCCTTTCTCAACTAGTTGACCAACACTCAAAAGATTATGCTTCAAACCTTCTACATAGTAAACATTATTAGTATTGTGCTTAATATCAAAAGATATAGTTCCTTTTCCTTTGATCATACAAGCTTTATCATCTCCAAATCTTACTAGACCTCCATTGTAATCCTGAAAGGTTAAGAATTTACTCTTATCACCAGTCATGTGATGTGAACATCGTGAATCAATAATCCATTCATCATTATCTTCAACTTTAGCTACCAGGGCCTGCTCTACCGGTTGAACAGTAGGTACCGATTGATCTTCTGTTATAGCAACAAAACCCCATCCATTGTCTGTCGGATCCTCATCAGAATCATCAGTAACTCCTTCATCAGCATAATAACAAGATTTGTCTCTATTCTTCTTGAATTTTTATCTCTGATAATCAGGGTTAGGCTTATATGTACTTTTAGCTTCTTCTATTAGTCTTGCATGTCTATCAGGATATCTAGAAGCCATATGACCAATCTTATTACAGTTAAAACATTTAAAGGGTGCTTTACCTTCATACTTACTTCCAACTGGACCTTTAGGCATTTTTCTTGAAAATAGTGCTTCAAGCTCTTCCAGTTCTTCATTCTCCTTCCTGATTTCTTCAAGTTCTCTTGTATAAAAGGCTTTCCAATCAGATTTCTCATATGATGATGATGATGTTGCAGATGATGATGATGCTTTGAAAGCTAGATCTATCTTAATAGTAGCAATAGGACCAAATTCCTCAAGTTCAAAAGCTGAAAGTTTTCCAACCAAGGTGTCTCTAGATACTGATGCATTAGGCATTGTTCTTAATTCATTTATAGCAATAACTTTCATTTTATATGTCGGTGGAAATTCTCTTAAAACCCTAGAAACAATCTCATCTTCACTTAAGGTTCCTCCACAACATTGTATACCCAGAACAATTTCATTTACTCTTTCCATAAAAGCATAAATTATTTCATCTTCTTCCATTTTCATATTTTCATACTTGACCCGGAAGCATTCAAGTTTTGCAATTTTGACTATGGAATCTCCTTCATTCAATGTTTCCAATTTGTCCCAAACAGCTTTAGCAATAGATCTATCTGATAATCCCATGACTTGATGATCTAATAATGCGCTCAAAAGTGCTTCTCTTGCTTTATAATCATTTTCCTCATCTTTAGCCAAGTTTGGTGGATTAGGTTGACCTTGAGTAGGAGTAGTATAATCATTCTTTGTAACATCCCATATGTACTTTCCAATACAATTCAAATGTCTCTCCATCATGATCTTCCATATGCCATAGCTGGTTCCATCAAGTTTCGGATTGTCCTTCCTGAAATAGTTAGAAGACATTGGATCTCCTCAAGCTGTTAAACTTCTGCAAAAAGAGGACTAAGCTCTGATACCAATTGTTAGGTCCCAGAGACAACTAAGAGGGGGGGGTGAATTAGTTGTCCAATAAATTCAACCAAAACTAGCTTAACCAGAACTTAATGCTTAATGTCGGTAAACCAAACTTTATGTCGGTAGACAATTTTATCAGTTAATTGCAGTACCAGTAAAGATTAATGCATGAAACAGAAAGATAATAACATCCACAACACATAACACAAATATTTGTACATGGAAACCCTGTAAGGGGAAAAACCCTGGTGGGAAGCCTTACCCACAATCAAATGATACTAATGCAGATAGTAAGTGTGTACAATATGGAGTCTGCACATGCAAAAAGGCCATCTGCCTAGAGCTCACTACTCAATCACAAAATGGGAGTCACACTGACTACAATTGGATGGTTATATCCAATGATAATGTACTGCACAAAATAGCATCTTCATATGTTGGATTTACTACACGTTTAGTTCTGATTGCCTTCACAAAAACCTTCATTCAATCTTCAAATGATGTCTGCATGTATAGCTCTACTTATTTTTGCATATACCTTATTAATATCCTTTTTCTTTTTCGCAACATCAATCTCACAAATGAGATCTTACATTTATACCATAACCTAAGACCAATTGAATAGGTCGTCTCACTAAAAGATTACAATAAAATCAATTATAAATGAATCAATAAGCGATACATCATGTCGGCTCAATGCATTTACAATAATAACAAATCATCTCTATAATGTGTCGTGTTGATCTGGAATAGATATGCTTGCCGGTGCATAACCTGGACCTATTTTCCGGTAACAACAAATATGCAAACTCGAATATAACAATAACCAAATCACCAAAACCAAGTGTCCAAATAATGTCTTCTACATAACCAAGTAGTCTCCAATTCATTCCAAGTGCCGGTGAACAATATAACCTCTCGGTGAACCAAATACCGGTGATTGTGCATAAGTCATTGACTTGTCAGTGAACAAAACCAAAGATCCCCAACTGTTGATAAGGTTGACAAGTGTTGACATCAATGACAAAACCATATCAACATATCCAAAATACCAACATAATCAACTCTTCTAATTCCTAATTAAGATTAACAAATTCTTAATTTGTTGAGATAAATTACCATTTTCCCTATTATTTGAATTTTTAAATTCAAATATGAGCACATGGCTCCTAACTTCTAACCACCTAACCTAACCACCCCCTAACCTAACCCATTCTATCTAATCTTGGTTTTAACTAACCCTATCCTATCCTGCACATCCTAACCTCTTTTATCCTAACCTCTTATGGATTGTATATTCTCCCCTTGAGACGTGGCATTTTTGCCACATGTCTCCTCCCTTGGACACTTGCCCTCTCATTAGCAAGGTTCCTTGACACTTGTCACCACAAAGATGACATGTGTCCCTTCTCCAACCTCTTATCCAACTCCCCCAATCTTAGCCCTTGATATCTTCAGATCAAATCTAGACCATCGATTCCTACCACCTCAGATTTGGCCTTGAAATTCCTATAAATACCCCTCATTTTGGAGCAATAAAGATCCCTTGCATCTTAATTTTAGCATCATTACTATAGGCATTTTTATCTTAGTCATCTAGTATAATTAGCATTTTAGATCAATCATGCATACAATCATGCTTCTCATATCATTTTAGATTAATCTAGCTTAATTTGCTTAATCTTGCATTCATTTAGTTTGCATTCATATAGATTAAATCCCTCGTCTTGGTGTAGTCTAGTCACTCGTATTTCTTAGATAAATCTAAGAGAAAATCTATACTCGCATCGTTTAGGAGGCAATAGGTCAATTTGTTATGGTTTTTACATTTATTGATTTTGATCAACTAACCATGCATGCAATGATTTATTGAGTGTTTGTGTTTCAAATACAGATTCCAAATTTCACGCACACACTTTCAAATTGTCATAGCCACATAGAATTTTTATATAAGAGATGATGTGATGTTCATATGTACATATCTCACCCTTTCTAGAAGGGAGAAATGAATAATATTTACTATGAATCCATCATCAATGAGAACTCTTTTATGTAGGTGCCATACATTCACACTTTTAGATGTAGACTGGGATCGTTCCTTCTCATTAACTCTAATTTTTAAGGTATTTTCTTAAGGTTGAAAAAGAAAATTTGGTCCTAAAGTTTGAAATTAGGAGGATTGTTGTCTAGATTTATCTAATTTATTTGAGCTTGAAAATATGTGGTTAAAGGATGGAGATATTTTGAACCAAACATCTCTGAAAGAATAGCTCAATGCATAGCAAAATTCTTTAAGAGATATATGTATGAATTTTTTTGTGATGGTGCTCCTAGGGTCTTTGACAAGGCCATGAGTACCAATTTGATTCAAAGTTGGGTCAATGGTAGAAACAATGTCCAATTTTTTATGTAATTTTCTTGATAATATGAGGCTATTGAATTTTGTCATCATGTACAAGCTTTACTAATCAATCTTAACTTCTTAGTATATTCCTTTATTTCCAATTGATTAAGATTCAATTATTTTGGGTTGGAGATAACTATTACTCTTAAAGTGGAAGCACCAACCTATGTTGTATTATTTTGATGGTGAGCAAGGAAAAGATCTTGGTAATTTTTTAGATTTTAATTTTGAGGGGAAACAAGCCATTGGATGTTGTTGTAGTTGATTGTTTTTCGCAAATGAAGGAATGTATCTAAAAATAAACATTGTTCTTCCTTGGGGAGTTTTGACATAAATGCATTGTACTCCCTGCATGATTTAGTATCATGACCCTTATTCTTGTGAAAGGAATAAAATTTATTAAGATCATAGTCTCTAGGCCTATAGATAGGGTCATATATATTATCTAAAGATCTATTATTTTATAATTTATTTAAATACTTCCAAGGAGGATAATCCATGATGTTGATCTTAAGGTTTCCTTGTTTCAAATAATTTTTTTTTGCAACAATCATTATTGATATATTTCAAATTATTGTTACCATTATTATGTTTGCTGGCAAAAGTATATGTCACCTCATATGTTGTGGCATTTTTTTTACTCTTTAATATATTTGGATTTGAGAAGTGCTTATTTTTATTCTAGATGTTACTTTGTTCTCGTTTGATTAATTGTCCATTATTTATGTATGCCTTTCTTTTGATATAACTAGTGAATTGGTCAATCCTAAGAGTGCTTTCTAATGCTTCCTAAGAGTGCTTTCTATTGATTTTTTGGATTTTGTTCTCTCATGTCCCTATTTAGGGTATAGAGATCCTAGAAGACCTCCTTCCCCTTGTAACTTAGGGAGACCTGAGAGAAATATAGGTAGCATCATATTTCTAATGAGATGATATTGGGGCTCTTTATGATATTTGATGTAAAACCCTAAGAAGGTATCGCGCATAAGAGGAGATGCTTCTTTGAAGATATATCTTATAGGAGGAGCAATCTAGTTTGATGAACTTGAAATTATTAGATCAATTATCAATATCTAAGAAATATTGTGTAGTTTGAAAGCACATTGTTTGTAAGAGAAGAACCAAGAAAAAATAGTGTGTTGGATTGATGCATAGCCATGGAGTTGAATGGTGAGAAATGCATACATAATTCACCTTTTCAGGGAATGAATAGAGGAGCCCGTGATCTCCAATAATTCAAGTTTAATTGACTAGTAATGAACATATTTGTGGTTTTTTTGCTTTGGGATTTGAAGTCTTAGTTCATTCGAGATGGTTTTCAATGAGATTGTCCAAGACCCCCTATTTCTAAAGCTCCAATTCTTTGAACCAATGTGGCAATCAAATCTTCAAGGTTGGATTCATTTGATTAAGTTGTGTGGTTAACTTTACCTCCTCATATGGGGCCTAACTGATTTGCATTTTTTTCATTGGTTTGTTGATGTTGTGGAGGTAGGACTGTGCCAATTATTTTCTTTTGGTTATCTAGTAGTATAACAAAAGGAGGGGGCTATTCAATTTGGTAAGTTCCTTTGACCGTCTAAATTTTGATTCGAACACAAATTTGTCATCCCATGCTCTTGGTATCCATCCCAAATAGGATTCTTAAACATTATAAGGTATAGATTTAGTCTTGTGCCTTGATCATCTTCATGGAATTTATTGTCATAATCAAAGTCTTCAAAAATAATGGAAAATTTTAGTAAGAGCCCAAGAATCCAAGGGAGGAACACACTTGGGATAGTAGGTTTGATGAACATGTCCTTGAGGTACTACTTAATTTGGCATATTTGAGGAAACCATAAGTGTAATACCCTAAAAATGGTCATCTAAACCATGAGTCCCTAATCTCGACAACATCACCAAGGTCCTAACCAAAGGCAATTAAATAAATCTTGAGCACACAATTAATTCTTTAATTATCAAATGTCACATGGCAAAATTAATCAAACAATATTAATTAAATATTTATTTAATTAATTAAATCATTCCAAGTAAATCATTTTAAACAATTATCTTATTTATTTTAATTAAATAAATCAATTTGCCATCAAATCTTCAAAAAAGGAAATAAATCAAAAAAGGAATTAATTGACCAAGAAAGAATTCAAAATTGAGAAAAGAAATCAATTGAAGATAATCTTGAAAAACAAATTAAAAATTGATAAATAATCTCAAAGAAAGCAATTAAAACAATTAAATATTAAAATTGAATGAAATAGAGAATAAATCAGTTTTTTATTGATTTTATCTTAATTTTAGTTCAATTTCCTTTAAAACTTAGAAAAGCATCCAATCACATCAATTCACTTGGATTGTGCTTCCTCTTGGAAAATCTTGACTGCTCATCATCATTTGATCTTGGCCATTGGTTTCTTTCTGAATTTTCTATAATTCGGGCTCTCATCTCTCATTCAAAAGATCCTGGAGAATATATTGTTATCATGTTGTTTTTGCTCTAGGTTCATTGACATTTGTGCATTTAGATATTCACATATTAAGTTATTTGCATACATATTTAGATCATTTATCTCTTAAATCATGTTAGATTAATCTTGCATTCATCTAGCTTAATCCATGCTCATATAACTTAAAAATCCTTCGTTTAGGTGTTATCTAGTCACTAGATAGCTTAGCAATCTGAGAGCAATCTAAACTCACATCTACTAGAAGGCAATTGGTTGATTTGTTATGGTTTTATTATTCATGTTTATATCTATCTAACCATGCATGTAATGACTTAATTGAAGTGTTGTGTATTCCAGATACAGATATAGGTCCACTTTTCACACACACAATAAGTACTACAAAATATTGGGTGGATAAGAATTAGTAATGAATAAAATGGATGAAAAGAAGGTGGATCAAAATGTTGTGTTGTTAATGTCAAGTTCATTAAAATATCTATTATCTAAATTTGACGTACCATTATTTAGCATGAATAAGAAATGGTTGACACGTGTTGTGCATGTGTGGATTGTGTATGGACATATCACTCCTACTCACATGATAAAAGTGAATGTAACACATAGGTATTTAGAGAACTATAATTTTCATATCGGAGAAACATCCTAAATGTGGCAACATTGTTTACTAGAGAGACAATTATTGTTCCTATGAGATTTATATCTTCAAGAGGAAAGAGCTCCCTATTGATGGTGATGACGTTTAATTCCAGGGTGTTGTGTTTAAGTTAATTTTTTTAACTTGTGCTATCAAAGTATTAATATCTCAATGAGAACTTTCTAGAGCAATGTTTTCTTGAATTGTTCAGTTATAACAATGATTCTTGGTATTCGTGTTCAATGACTAAGATGCACTTGCATTTTTTTCTACTCCTTCTAAAGTCACACCTTGTTCAAAACTTGCGATAGTGTAAGAGAGTGTGTATTCTCTTTCATTCAAGGTAATCTCTGCCTAATATACTCTTACTCATAGACACTTGTAGGTGTAAAAATATCAAATGTATGCAAAAGTGGCAAACAAGCAAGTATGAGTTCTAATGATTTAATGTTTAATAGAGTTTAATTTTGTTTGTAAGTTGAAAAATGTTATTTTTTATGATGATTGGTTTACATTGAAATTGATTTTAAAATCCCTTAAGATTAAATTCAAAAAGGATCCAATGTCTGACACTATATATATTTATGGTTAATTTTGTGCTTTTTAGATGCATGAGGGTGTTGGCAATATGTGTTGTCAAATTGATTCAACATGATGTCTGACAATATGTGTTATCATTAAGGAGATGAATAGAATATGTGTTTTGGTCATTAATGAATCAAATCATTTTTAGTATATTTGAGAGGAGTTGTGTCTCTAACACATATGGTGTCCTGGGATCAACATGAAAGATAGTTTGAAAGTCTAGGAGTTGTATCCATGTCAATGCATTAGTCTAAAAGTTCATTGTAAGAATATGGTAACACTTTACTTATTCTTTATCCTTTGGTTGTGGAAGGTTGTTGTAGTAGCCAGTGGTTACATGATCTAGGAGGTTGTTGGCTTACATTTGTTATTGGTTTCATACCTATGCTATTGTAGAGATTTGTTTAAGTATTGAACAGTGCATCTTCCCAAGTCTGTCAGTTGATATTGTGGTATGCATTCTATTGTACTGCATGATTTGGTTATGTGAATTCGAGTTAAGTTGAGTAGTGTGCAAGATGCCCACTTCATGAATTTTTCAATTAATATCCTCTACAACAAAATTTATAAGTGTCTATTCTTCGGGTTACATTTTGATAGTGCAATGTGTCTCTGTTGAGTCACTAACACCAATTTGCACTATATTTAGCAACTCAGTAAGCTTACTTTTTAATGCCTAAATTTTGGGGATTGCTTTCTTTTGGAAATTATTGTAGAAAGGTTGTAGATGATTTGAATTTCCTCTACTTTGGTCTTCATAATTATTTTGGTATCTCCTCGATGATGTAGAGGCTAATAGTTAAAAAATTTGACAGTGGTGTTGATATATGGGCTAACAAGTTGACTTCCTTCAATTTTACTTGATCCTAACCTACTCTAATTTCTTTGAAGGAGGTGATAAGATGTGTTTAAGGTTTAGCTATTCCTTGGGTTGATCTACAACCTGATCTTTGTGTGTGATATTCATGTTTGGAGTTGACTTATATTGTGATACACGTTTCATTTGATACGTCCTAAGGATATTGACCTAATTAATGTTTTGGTGTTGCAGAGGGTATATAATGAAGGATAAATTATTTGTGAGTGGGGTTGTAATGAGCCAAATAATCTAGTCATGAGTTAGTTGAGAATGAAGTGATGAAATCATAATGATAGAGGAATAATGCTACAAAGAGGACTACAACTTCAACATATATCAGATGCTTCTACTATAGAAATTCATGTTAGATCTCTCATTTTAATGTTTATGTATCTTGCTAGGAGATAGTGTGTCTTCTCAAGGAGTCTTCTATATCTTTCCCTTAGTTAATGAACCTCATCTTGCAAGTCCTTCTAAGAGCAGTGAGCTTCCTTGGTAGTGTGCCTAAAACAAACATTGTAAAACTTATTTCTTATAGTGTGAATTAACTCTCAACATGGTTTTTATCTTCATGGGTTATCAATGTAAAAATATTTATGTTTTTTAGGGTGCATATTTTGGTTATATTCTTCCATTCAACAATTCTAATTTAGTGAATGATTGGTAAACACAAGTTTAAGTTTTGTTTATCGTTGATTCACCCCCCCTTTGAGCATCCAAATGTGTTCAATAATTGGTATCTAAGCTTGGTTCATACGATAATAGTCTAACAACTTAGGTAGTTCCTGCATTTAAACATAGAGAACAATGTTAAATAGTGAAATTATTTTAGAAGTAGATTTAGCAACAATGAAACCTAATGGTAGTTGGGATATTGATCTAGCTGATTGTGAGGTAAATTTTGAAGAACTTTCATTTACTCTTGATGACCTAGATGTTACAAGGATGGACTATGAATAATACAAAACCAAATTCCATAAGTCAAAAAGGATGATTGTCAAATTGAAAGCTCATATTTTAGAAAGAAAGGAATGAAAAGACAAAGTAAAAATGGCAAAACATGAACTTGTCAAGTAGAAAAATAAGAATGAAGAAAGCAGAGAATGTTATGATAAACTCAAGAAGACAAAGAAAGACATAATTAACCTAAAGATCTAATGTGAGGAAGGAAAGAAGACTATTGATTACTTGGAGACTGAGCTTCATGATAAATATGTTGAATGTACCAATATTGAGGCTAAGATTGTTGCTTTGGAAAAGAATTAGATGATGTAAAAATACAAAAAGAGAAAGGTTTGAAACTTAAAAGTGGTATGACATGCTTGATGAGATTCTCAGCTATCAAAAACCACAAAAAAACAAGGGTGGTTTTGGTTTTGAGAAGGGACAAAATTCTAAGGATAAAGACAATAATGAAAAAGGAAAGGAAGTGTTACAAGATAAATCCAAGAAAGACAAAAAAGATAAGAATGATTTCACTCCAATTTTGAAGTAAGAAGAAGAATTTCAAAAGGTTAGCACTAATTCAAACTGCTCAAACTAGGTATTCTCAAGCTTTCGATGTTAATTGCTTCTTTTGCAATAACATTGGACATAAGGTTGCTAAATGTAGGAGTAGAATGAGCATGAATTAATTTAGGCCTCTAAGGCTTCAACCATTTAATAGTCAATGTTATACTTTCAATAAAAAATTTCATAAAGCTAGTGAATGCAAAAGTAAAATGATGAGGAATGGTTTCATAAGCAAGAACAATGTTATGACTATTCAATACTTCTATGTTTATCATTACACATGCAACAAGTTTGGCCACAAGTTTGTTGATTTTAGATCTAATGTGAGGAGACAAGGAAATGGTATGCAACATATAACTACAACAAACTAGGAATGTTATTGCTAAAATTTGCAAAGGGAAGAATGTTAGAGCTTTGATTCCACATAAGAAGATTGATATGATTCAGATGAAGAAGGAGATAGATAAAACTTGGAAGAAGAAGGAAGTGATGTGAAGGATAAATTTGTACCTCATGGTGGTTTAGATGGTTCTTCTATAAACTAAAGAGAAAAGAGAAAGGATTGAGGGGAGTTATATTTGTGTAGTTTTTAGACCCCCTATGAAGCATAGGTGCTAAAATCTTTAGCATATTGGTTGATGATTATGTGGACATGTTGGGCTAGTTATATTATGTCTTTTGGGAAAGTTTCTAGAGGAAATACTTTCCATATGGAGGTTTGTTGAATGTTTTGTGATGTCCTATTATCATAGTAAGGTTAAAAAGTTGTTCAAATCAAAATGCATTCAATGCGGATGTGCTAGGGTAGATAGTAAGGCTATTTAATTGGTATATGGTCTTTTTTAATCTCACCATGTGAAATCAAGAGACATGAAGAGATGAAGAGAGAAGAAAATTTTTTAGAGTGTCAATGTGTGCAACCCTAATAGTGAATTATATACCTAACCTAGGGGTCCACTATGCAACAATAGGGATAGCATACAAGATATATTATACAAATCGAGAGGGGTCTTCTACCACCACTACAATCTATATTGCATATCAGATGGTAAAGGAAGGTATGGATTATGATCTTTGTGATCTCGTGTGAGAATAATTGATGGAGAACCTGCACAAAGAAAAGGAGACTCGATATAACTTCTAGTATGGATCTTTGATTATTTGTCTTATGTTTTACTTTATGAAAGAGTTACCTAGTGTTAGGAATATAGTTTGGAGAAGTGATATCTCTATAGATTTCTATATTATGGATCACATGCATAGTTTTCCAAATATTGAAACTTGTGACACAATGTATAATGGCTTCTTTACAATGTTTCAAAGGAAATGTAAATGAGATGGAGGATTCCTTCTAAAGTTATGGAGAACTATAAGAATGTTGTTACTTTCATGGTTGATAAAGATAATGTTGGCATTAGATTGTCATTGATGTCAACAATTTAGAAGATGCAGTGGATAGAGATGTAGAGATGATAAGTACTATAGAGAGCAAGTGCAGCTTGATAGAGAATGTGCAAAGTGATAGCTTCACACCCACTAAACAAAGATGCAGAGACATTGGGTTGGACAAAGATGTTGGATGATGAGTTTCCCAGATGTTGCATGATTAAGTGTCCTATAGGAAGATTAGATTGATAGAGATGGTGTTGTCCCAGGTTGGCAGAGGTAAGCAGATTTCATTGTATGTGAGAAAGTTGAATAAGCATGGGATTGGCATTTAGTCAAAGGCCACAGAGAAGACAAAGAACAAAATTGGATTTTTTCTTGGTCTTGCATTTGGACAAAGAAGGCATAGGTCATAGTGTGGTGAAGCCATTGGAAAAATAGGTTTGACTTATAAAAAGTGTAGTTGTAGTTATACTAACACACCATATTAGTCACACGCAGCTACAGGGAGTGTCAGTCGTGGTTGCAGATAAACAAGCTCCAAAACCACAAAGTATAGATTAGTAACCTTTGTGTTATTGACTTTTGTGAAAATTACAGATTATTGATTGTGATTAGCGGAATTAGCTGCGACATTGATTTTTCATTTTTTTTTTAAATCAATAACACGAGTTTTAACATGCGGTTTTGGAGTCAGTTTAGCTACGTTCCTTAGTTGAACAATGTTACAAGTAGCACATAACACATCATGTTATTTCTATCACTATTTCACTATCAACTCTATGGATTGACCAAAGGTAGCTGCAAAACTGCAACAAGCGATGTCAGTAACACAACAAGTTTGTTGCCCCGCCATCTCACAGCAAGGAAGACTTAAGATAAAAACACTCTAGGGGAGTTTCCAGGGATGTAAATAGCATGATAGTTTTCTCCCCCACCATACCACAACATGGAAGTATGGAGAAAAGTGCCCCTGTGGGGTAACATAAAAGAAAAAGGCATCACCCACTATCCTGCAGCAATGAAGAGCGAAGTCAAACAACCTAGTGGGGAAACAAAAAGCATAGAAAGTGGTGTCCCCTGCTATCCCGCGATGATTAGAGCTGAAGTGAAAAGGTCTCGCAGGGAAAGAAAAATTGAAGCTAATAAGGTCCCTCACTATCCCGTGTCAAGAAAGACTAAAGAGGGATGATCTTGCAGGGTTAAAAGAACAAGAGGAGATTGAGACCCCCGCCATACCGCATTGAGAAATCTTAAGAAAAATGGTCACATGGGGTGATTAAAATAGAATATTGGGTGCAATCCCACCAGCCCGTAGGAAGGAAGTTTTTGCAAAATCGTGTAACATGCATGTTAGTCGATCAGCAGATCACACCGGCACACAACCCATGAATCCAATGTGGATTTCTTCTACATGTGGATCTTTTGTGAGTAGAGGGATTTGTCGATGAATCCCACCATCCACAATGTGGCAAAGTGACATGTGAATGCCTTGTGGACTAAATATTTGACTAGTCTATGAAGCTAAAATCTTACGTATCATAGGAGATATTTTAGATTGAACACCAAAATAAAAATGAAGTAATTGTTGAGAAGAATTGTAGCTAAATAATATATTTTTGAAATGGGGATTGTGCACCAGGTAAAACCAAATAGAAGAGGTTACTAATGTTAGGTCCCAGAGGCAACTGAGAGGGGGGGGGGTGAATCAGTTGTCTATTAATTTCAATCTAAATACAACTTAACCAAACTTAGTGCATAATACCGGTAAACCAAACTTTAATGTCGGTAGATAGTTTAATAGTTAATTGCAATATCGATAAAGTTTAATGCATGAAACAGAAAGACAAATAACATAAAAAACACATAACACAGTTATTTGTACATGGAAACCCTGTAAGGGGAAAAACCACGATGGGAAACCTTACCCACAATCAGATGATACTACTGTAGATAGTATGTGTGTACAAATGGGGTTTACACATGCAAAAAGGCCAACTGCCTAGAGCTCACTACTCAATCACAAAATGGGAGTCACACTGACTATAATTAGATGGTTAAATCCAATGATAATGTACTGCTCAAAATAGCATCTTCATATGCTGGATTCAGTACTGGTTAAGCTCTGATTTGCCTTCCTCATACCTTCCTTGAATCTTCAAATGATGTCTGCGAGTATAGCTCTTCTTATATTCGCATATACCTTACTACAATCCTTTTCACACTCCTCTACTACTTCCCATAATCTCATAAATGAGATCTTACATATATACCAAAACCTAAGACCAATTGTGTAGGTCGGCTCACTAAGATATTACAATTAAATCAATTATAAATGAATCAATATGTGATGCATGATGTCGGCTCAATGCATTTACAACAATAAAAAATCATTTCCATAACGTGTCATGCTGATCTGAATAGATAATGCTTGTCAGTCCATAACCTAGACCTATTTGTCGGTAACAACAAATATGCAAACTCGATTGTATCAATAATCAAATCGCCAAAACAAAGTGTCCAAATAATGTATTTGATATAACCAAGTAATCTCCAAATGATAACAGATCACCCTTAGTGTCGGTGAACAATATAACTTGCCGGTGAACTAGATATTGGTGACTATGCATAAGTCACTGAACATGTCGGTGAACATAACCAAAGATCTCCAAGTGTTGACAAGTGTTGACATCAATGACAAAACCAATGCAACACATCCATAATACCAACAATCTCCCCCTTTGGCATTGATGGCAACACAAGATGGAAAAACCATATAAGTGCCAAAGCAAAAATGCCAAAAACCAAAAACCAACAATCTCCCAAGGAGATCATTAAAATACAGATACAGAGAGTAACAATCTCTCCCCCAATGAATAATCTCTCCCCAAAAGATAATGTGTTTTTCCAAAGATATCTCTCCCCCTTTGACATCAAATGCCAAAGCAATACAAAACCAAATACAATCACTTCATAGAACCTATTACAAATACCAATTGTTATAACCATATTTATTCAATCTACTCCCCCTAAGAAGTAGCTCTCCTTCATCAAAGCCGGAAAAAATATTTCTCTGTTAATTCTGCTGGTCTGATGCCATGCTCCAACTATCTAAGTTTCTACCGATGAGGGTATAACTCCAAGCTGCTCTCTTAGATATTCAAAAGTTTCCTTAGGCAAAGGCTTTAGTAAAGATATCTACAATCTTCTCTTTAGTATTCACATAAACCAATTTCACTTCTTTTGCTTCAACATTCTCTTTCAGAAAATTGAATTTGATAGAAACATGTTTAGTTTTAGAGTGAAATACTGGATTATTTGATATATGAATTGCTGCCATATTATCACAGTAAATGATTATAGGTTCTTTGCATTTTACCTTTATGTCCTTCAACATTTTCTTAATCCATAATACCTGTGTACAATTAGTTGCTGCTGCAACATATTTTGATTCTACTGTTGATAGTGATGTACAACTTTGTTTCTTGCTCAACCATGAAATTAGTCTGCTGCCAAGAAAAAATGCTCCACCGGTGGTGTTTTTTCTATCATCTACATCTCCTACCCAATTTGCATCTGTGTATGCACATAAATCAAAATTTTCATCTTTAGGATACAATAAACCAAGATTTGTTGTGCCTTGTAGGTACCGAAAAATCCTTTTCACTGTTGATTCATGATTTTCCTTAGGATTACTCTGAAATCTTGAAACAATACATACTGCATTCATAATATCAGGTCTTGTTTGTGTCAAATGCAGTAAACCTCCTATCATAGACTTGTATTTTGTTGGATTAATAGGTGTTGATTCATCCTTCAATGATAGTTTACAGTTGTAGTCATAGGTGTACTTACCAGTTTAGAGTTTTCCATGCCAAATTTCTTAAGTAATTCCTTCAAGTACTTTGATTGATTTATGAATATACCTTTATCAGTCTGTGAAATCTGCAATCCTAAAAAGAATTTTATCTCTCCAATCATAGACATTTCAAATTCTTCCTGCATATTATTAGAAAAGCCTTTACATAATCCATCTTCTCCTCCAAAAATAATATCATCAACAAAAACTTCTATAAACAAGATGTCATCATTAGTCACTTTGTAATATAATTTGTTTTCAGCATTACCTTTAGTGTAACCAAGATTCAAAAGATATTTGTCCAATCTAGCATACCAAGCTCTAGGAGCTTGCTTCAATCCATATAAAGCTTTCCTTAACCTTTAAACCATATCTTTGTCATCTGTCAAAGAAAATCCATCAGGTTATTCAATGTAAACTTCCTCTTCAAGATCACCATTCAGAAATGCACATTTAACATCCATTTGATATACTTTATAGTTCTTGTGTGCTGCAAAAGCTAAGAATAATCTGACTGCCTCAATTCTAGCTACCGGTGCAAAGGTTTCATTATAATCAATTCCTTCTATGAATATCCCTTACACACTAATCTTGCTTTGTTTCTGATTACCTTACCATCTTCATTAATTTTATTTCAGAATACCCATTTAGTTCCAATTACATTTTTGTTTTTAGGCCAAGGAACCAATGTCCATGTGTTATTCTTTTCAATTTGTTCCAATTCATCTTCCATAGCCTTAATCCAATGTTTATCTTCACATGCCTCATTAATAGTTGTTGGTTCAAATTGAGAAATTAGACATACCTCTTCATTTGTCAGTCTTCCTCTAGTCATAACTCCTTGATACTTATTCCCAATTATTTGACTTTCAGAGTGATTCAATCTTACATACCTGGGTGTATTCACTTGTTGTTGTTCTTCAATCACTGTGGAATTCTCAAATGATGTCGGTGTGATTGGATCAACATTTCGTACCGGTGTGCTCATAGTAGGCTCATTTGTGATTATCTCAACTGTCGGTTCAGAGTCTATAGGCCTTCTAAACTATTCATCAATCTTCACATTTTCACTTTCAATGATTTTCTGCAATCTCTTATTAAAACATCTATATGCCTTGCTCTTGGATGAATAACCAAGAAATATTCCTTCATCACTTCTAGGATCAAATTTGTCAATATAATCATCTCTCTTAATATAACATTTGCTTCCAAATATTCTGAAATATTTAAGAGTAGGAGTATTACCAAACCATAGTTCATGAGGGGTCTTACCGGTTTCACCTTTGATATGAACTCTGTTGAATGTGTAAACAGTTGTATTGACTGCTTCTCTCCAACACACATGAGGTAGGTTTTCTTTTGATATCATGCTTCTAGCTGCATCCAAAATAGTTATGTTCTTCCTTTTCACAACTCCATTTTGCTGGGGTATCTGAAGTGCTGATAATTGTCTTCTGATTCCATTCACTTCACAGGATGTATTAAATTCCTTAGATGTGAATTCACCTCCTTGATCTGATCTCAAACATTTGATTTTCTTACAGGTTTCATTCTCTACCATTACTTTTAACAGTTTGAATTTCCCAAAAGCTTTTGATTTCTCCCTAAGAAAAGTAATCCAACACATTCGAGAATAATCATCAATGATTAGCATAAAATATCTATCTCCTTGTAAACTTCTAGTTCTTGCTGGACCACATAAGTCAGTATGAATTAAGTCAAGAACATTATTGTATTTTTTTGGAATACTCTTAAAATTCGCTCTAACTTGATTTCCAAATTGACATTCCTTACATACCAGATTGTGAGGTTTAACAATCTTAGGTAAATCCCTTACTGCCTTAGTTGTACTAATTTTTGCAATGCAATCAAAATTTACATGACACAGTCTCTTATGCCATAACCAACTTTCATCAATATGTGCAATCAAGCATGTCTTCTCATTGTTATTCAAATGAAAGATATTAACTCTAGTCTGATTACCAGTTGCAATTTCCAAACCATTTCTATTCATGATTTTGCATTTACCATTCTTGAATTGTAATTGAAAACCCTTTTCAACTAATTGACCAACACTCAAAAGATTATGCTTCAAACCTTCAACATAGTAAATAGTATCAGTATTGTGCTTACCATCAAAAGATATAGTGCCTTTTCCTCTAATCAAACAAGCTTTGTCATCTCCAAATCTTACTAGACCTCCATTGTATTCTTGAAAGGTTAAGAATTTACTCTTATCACCAATCATATGATGTGAACATCTGGAATCAATGATCCATTCATCCTTTTCTTCAATTTTAGCTGCCAGAGCCTGCTCTACTAGTTGAATAGTAGGTGTTGGTTGATCTTCTGTTATTGCAACAAAAGCCCATCCTTTTTCTATTGGTTCCTCATCAGAATCATCAGTAACTCCTTCATCAGCATAATAACATGATTTGTCTCTATACTTCTTAAATTTGTACCTTTGATATTCAGGGTTAGGCTTATATGTTCTTTTAGCTTCTTCTTTCAATCTTGCATGTCTATCAGGACACCTAGATGTCATATGACCAATTTTAATATAGTTAAAACATTTAAATGGTGCTTTACCTTCATACTTACTTCCAACTGGACCTTTAGGCATTTTCCTTGCAAATAGTGCTTCAAGCTCTTCAAGTTCTTCATTCTCTCTTCTAATTTCTTCAAGTTCTCTAGCATATAGTGCTTTCCAATCAGATTTTTCAGATGATGATGATGATGATGCAGATGATGAAGCTTTGAAAGCCAAATTTGTCTTAACAGTAGCAATAGGACCAAATTCCTCAAGTTCAAAAGCTGAAATTTTTCCAACCAAAGTATCTCTAGATACTGATGCATTAGGCATTGTTCTCAATTCATTAATAGCAATTACTTTCATTTTGTATGCCAGTGGAAAAGCTCTTAAAACTTTAGAAACAATTTCATCTTCACTTAAGGATCCCCCACAACATTGTATACCCAAAACAATTTCATTAACTCTTTCCACAAAAGCAGAAATCCTTTCATCTTCTTCCATTTTCAGATTTTCATACCTAACCCGGAAGCATTTCAGTTTTGCAATTTTGATAGTGGTATCACCTTCATTAAATGTCTCCAATTTATCCCAAATAGCTTTAGCAGTAGATCGGTCTGATAATCCCATGATTTTCTGATCTGACAATGTGCTCAAAAGTGCTTCTCTTGCTTTGCAATCATTTTCTTCATCTTTGGCCAAGGTTGGTGGATTAGGTTGACCTTGAGTAGGAGCAACATAGCCATTCTTTGTAACATCCCATATGTCCTTTCCAATGCAATTTAGATGTGTCTCCATTCTTATCTTCCATATACCAAAGTTGGTTCCATCAAGCTTTGGACTATCCTTCCTGAAATAGTTAGTAGACATAGGATCTCCTCAAGTTGTTAAACTTCTACAAAAGAGAGAACTTAGCTCTGATACCAATTGTTAGGTCCCAGAGGCAACTGAGAGGGGGGGGTGAATCAGTTGTCTATTAATTTCAATCCAAATATAACTTAACCAAACTTAGTGCATAATACCGGTAAACCAAACTTTAATGTCGGTAGACAGTTTAATAGTTAATTGCAATATCAGTAAAGTTTAATGCATGAAACAGAAAGACAAATAACATAAAAAACACATAACACAGTTATTTGTACATGGAAACCCTGTAAGGAGAAAAACCACGGTGGGAAACCTTACCCACAATCAGATGATACTACTGTAGATAGTATGTGTGTACAAAAGGGGTTTACACATGCAGAAAGGCCAACTGCCTAGAGCTCACTGCTCAATCACAAAATGGGAGCCACACTGACTATAATTAGATGGTTAAATCCAATGATAATGTACTGCTCAAAATAGCATCTTCATATGCTGGATTCAGTACCGGTTAAGCTCTGATTTGCCTTCCTCATACCTTCCTTGAATCTTCAAATGATGTCTGCAAGTATAGCTCTTCTTATATTTGCATATACCTTACTACAATCCTTTTCACACTCCTCTACTACTTCCCATAATCTCATAAATGAGATCTTACATATATACCAAAACCTAAGATCAATTGTGTAGGTCGGCTCACTAAGATATTACAATTAAATCAATTACAAATGAATCAATATGTGATGCATGATGTCAGCTCAATGCATTTACAACAATAATAAATCATCTCCATAACATATCATGCTGATCTAAATAGATAATGCTTGGCGGTCCATAACCTAGACCTATTTGTCGGTAACAGCAAATATGCAAACTCGATTGTACCAATAATCAAATCACCAAAACAAAGTGTCCAAACAATGTCTTCGACATAACCAAGTAATCTCCAGATGATAACAAATCATCCTTAGTGTCGGTGAACAATATAACCTGTCGGTGAACCAGATACCGGTGACTGTGCATAAGTCACTAAACATTCTGGTGAACATAACCAAAGATCTCTAAGTGTTCTCAAGTGTTGAAAAGTGTTGACATCAATGACAAAACCAATGCAACACATCCATAATACCAACAACTAAAAGAAGAAGAAAGGCAGTATTAAATGTGAACAGCTACTTGACTTAAATGAAGAGACAAGGCAGATCATTCAGTGGCTCGAAAACATTTTGTTTAATTTTTGGAGGGAAAACTTGATGTACAGATATTTCCACTGAGGTATAGTGCATAGTTGTTGGATGTATGAAGTGTGTTGAGGGTGTGCAGAGAGGTTGAGAAGTGTGCAAAAATGCAAGGTACAAAGAATTGAAAAAAAAGAGGGTGCATAAAGCAGTTTTTGCAAGTGTAAAAAACACAATGCCAATGCAAACCTAACATCACTGAAGAGATTGTACATTGAATGTTTAGATCTGTAGAGGAGACAAGAAGTAGTTGAAAGCCAAAGAAGAGAGCAAGAAAATAAAGGACTAAGAAGACAGAGCAAAGAAGATAAAAAGCGTACAACCAAGAAGTGAAAAAGATTAGTAAAACGGAGGATACAAATAGAGCACATAAATAGGGCACACAGAAGCAAATCCAGAACATTTGCATTACATAGTGGCAAGTAGTGAAGAACGTGTAGTGTGTGTGTTTGTGTTGATTAAAAAAATAATAGAGAAAATGCAGGAAAAAGAAACACAAAGGTGAGAAGGTTGTATAGTCGATGTGAGGAACTCAGAAGAAAATACACACCAAGTGAAGAAGAATAAGATGACAAAGGACATAGACCTCATAACAGAGATCTGAGACCTGAGAGCAAAGAGAGAAGAGAATAGAGGTGAAGAGTAAAAACCAAAGACCAGAGAGTGGAGAGTTGAGCTAGATAACACAAAAGGTTATTCACACAAAGTGGGGCAGAGAAAGAGGTCTAAACAAAGCAGAAATTAGAGAGAAACGTGCAGAAACAAGAAGAGGATAGAAAGAAAAGGACAAAGTTTGTGTGTAGAAAATAGCTGAGCCATTCCTAGGTGCAAATAACACAATGGGTTACAAAACTTTATTTATAACAAGGTGCTCAACTTGTAATTATAATTTAATTTTATTGTAATTGTTTGAGTTGGTGTTCAGATAGGGGGTTAGTGCTCCTTTGGGTTGGTTCCCATTAAGCTAGGGGTTGGTACTCCTTTGGGTTGGTGTCCATAAATGTGTAATCAAACTTTTACTTCTGAGGCTGGATTAGAGCAGTAGAGTCTAGCAGCATTTCTCATCGAGGTTTTTCCCCATCGTGGTTTTTCCTTGTACATCTTGTGGCATGTGTGAATGTGTTTAATATCTTTGCTCGTAGTTTCTTGATTTCTGATATTAGAGATTTGATTATTTAGAAATTTAAATTTTTTATTACCACCAATCACCCCCCCTCTCAATGGTCCATTGTGTTCCAACAAATAATTGTTATATGGAGGCAGTTGAACCTAGGACTGTTCAAATTCCTAAGTTACCCTAAGAGGTCTCTAGACCTAAATTGATTGCGTATGTTTACATCTTGGTCAACAATCCTAAGGACCCCAATGCAGAAATATTTGGGACATATGATGATATCACTCAAAAGAAGAGCATGAAGAAAGCATAAGAGAGTGTGGAGAAGATTAAGACAAGTCTTGAAAAGGAATTTGACACATCTAAAGGTCCTCTAGAAGAACCACAAGTTTTAACTTGCACTCTATAATCTCCACAAGAACCAAGAAGAATAAGAAGACCAACCACCACTACTACTACACCTTCCAAGCCTTCCAAACCTACTCAAACACCACCAAGAAAGAATAGATCTACCATTGAAGTATCACAATAGATAATGAATGTTGAGAAGAATATGCAAAGACCGAAACAAAAAGCAAAAAGAAGAAATCTTAAACTAGTGAATTTAGATAGGGATGATGAAGAAGAAGAAGAAAAAGAAAATGAAGCTTTTGTACTAAAGAGAATAGAAAAGAGAACTATACAAGGTGAAGAAAAAGGTACTAAAGAAAAGGGAAAAGTGAAGAAAATAAAGGACAACAAGGAGCATGTACAAGAACATGAACCTTTACAAATGGATGTCACATTCAATGCAATTTCCAAGTACGGTGCAGTAAAATAGATAGTAGAACTTTATGAATACATGCCTTCAATAGAAAAAAGTCACAATTGAAAGGGCTATAGTGATGTACCTTATGACCTTGAATATGACTCTAAGTGAGATTCTTGATCAATTTCTAGTGAGCCTTGCAAATGTATTGAATGCTAAAAGACAAAAAGCAATTTTGGAAGAAGCTAAGGTGAGGAAAAAAACCTTGAGAAAAGTTGGAGCATCTCTTACACATGAAGAAAGAGTTCAACTATCACAAATGCAAACATAGGAGTTCTAGACAAAAGAAAGGATAAATACCCTAGTGGAAAAGGACCAAGATGATATAGAAAGGATAAAGAAAGAAATAAAAAAAGAAGATATCCATGATTCTTGAAGACATTAGAAAGGCTAAGTTGATTATTGAAGAACACACTCCTTCTAATGACACTAATTTGTAAAATATTCCTTATGTATACGACATTGATGTGTTTGATTTTAATGACCCTTTGATAGAGATAGGTGGTCTTGTTGACATAAACAAGGAGATTTCTCCTCCATAGACGATTAATATTTGTGCACAAGATGCAGAAAAAGAGAGTAAAGAGAATGTCCCTTCTCCAAGGAACACAAACCAAAATGCAGAACAAAACATTTTGGAGAATACTGGGAATGTTGGTGTTGAAGAGAATGTAGAGATTGGAGATGAAGAGGAAAAGGAAGAGGACAATCCTAAGAATGCTCAAGATGGAGCTAAGAAGATAGATAAGAAGCAAAGTGCTTCTTTTGGCAAACAAGATATGGGTTAACAGATCCTCCTCTGACTCTTTCAAAGACCTATTAGGTTTGCAAATGCAATTTAAACCTATGGTCACACCACAACTATTACAAATTTCAACCCATGAAGGGCAAGTTAACCTATGAAATATTTTACCACTTCATAAGTTTCAGGTTAGGGATATCTTGCATGCATCCATAAGAAAAAAAATATTGCGAGAACATGTGAAGAAGACAAACCTAATTGATGATGTTGTGAAAGTGATATAGGAGGGCTTATTGGAGGTGAAGATTTATTACTCTTTAGCTCGAAAATAAAAACTGAAGTTACTAATGGACTCTTTTAAGGACCATGCATCTCATGTTGAGAAAAAAGTGGAGGAAGAGGCCTTAAGGAAGCTAAATGACAAAAGAATGGCTGAAGTATTTGATTTTTGTGTCGACGGACATGATGAATTGCAGGAAAACATAAAATAATGCAAAGGTTGTGTTGATGAAGGTACTACTCTCTATCAATTTTGTTAAGGTGGCCTCACTACCAAGAATATTCAAAGTCAAATTGATTCTATTGGGTCACATATTTCCCAGTTAGTTAGAAGGGTTTGATTTGGAAAAGGACAATGATGGTTTCACTAGGGCCCAAGTGAAAAATATCCATTTGTAGCTATCCTTGTTATAGGATCAAAAAGAGAAAATAAAGAATAATATAGTTTGTTGGGAGAAGCGGTAAATTTGAGGTTGGCTTCTTTGTCCAAAGTTTTAGGTAAAACAAAATAGGTAGAACTAAAGATGAAAGAGTTGGACAATGTTGATATGGTTGAGGATCTGTACATACAATTTTAATGTGAAAACCAAATTCTTCCTTCAACAAAGGTGTACTAGGATGCAACTCTAGCCCATCTCAAGGTAATGTACAAGGGTATCTTACCCTCTAAGGGAGTTGCTAGTGTATAAATGAGGAAATTTTTTGTTTTATGGTGGATGACATTATAAATTTTTAAGTTTTCATGTACATAATATCAATTTTGAGGGATCTCCATCTAAGGAAGATTTTTGTAACAAGTGCATACAATTCGGGTGAGTATATGCAATATTTTTTGTTGTCCCTTTGTCCTTGATGACAAAGGGGGAGAAAATGTACAATTGGTTTTTTTGTAAAAAATAGAGTATGTACAAATAAAGAAAGAGAATATTTATAGATATATGTGTGTGTGTGTGGGTTCCATCAATGACAAGGGCAAAGATTGTTGGCAATGTGTTGTCATTGATGTCAACTTGATGTCTAACAATATGTGTTGTCATTAGGGAGATGAATAGAATATGTGTTGTAATCATTGATGAATCAGATGGTGTTCAATATATTTGAGAGAAGTTGTGTCTCTAATACAAATAGTGACTTGGGATCAGTATGAAAGACAATTTGCAAGTCTAGTAATTGTATCCATATCAATACATTAGTCCAAAAGTTCATTATAAGTATATTGTAACAGGTTGTTACTTATGCTTCATCCTTTAGTCATGGGATATTGTTGTAGTAGTTATTGGTTACTTGTTCTAGGAGGTTGTTGGTTGACATTTGTGATCGGTTTCATACCTATGTTTTTGTGGAAATCTGTCTAAGTATTGAACAGTGCATCTTCCTAAGTTTGTCAATTGATATTGTGGTTTGCATTCTATCATATTGCATGATTTGGTTATGCATTTTTTAAGTTAAGTCAAGTAGTGTGTAAGGTTCCTACTTCCAGGATTTTATGAGATAATATCCTCTACAATAAAAGTTATAAGTGTCTATAGTTTGATAGTGTAATGTGTCTTTATTGAGTCACTAGAATGCTCTGCATTCTTCTACAATTATTGGTATGCCTTTGTGGATTCAAGCATATTTTAAGGATGGTGTAAGGGTTCAATGATGCAAGTTTTAGATTGTTTTGTGCTCTGGGGTGTTGATAGCGGTGTTAGCACGACCAACGATAGGAGATCCACAATGAAACTCTTCTCTTGAAAAGCACACAAAGTATTCTTCAAGGTTCTAAAAGGTTAAGTCTTAGCACGCAAGATAGATCAATAGGAAGCAATGTATCATAAATAAAGGACCTGTTGGTTTTGTCACTGGAAATACAACAACCTTTCTCTAACATTCGTAAAAAAAATTTATATTTTTTTTAAAATGGATGCAATTATGAATAATGATCTATATTAATTATCCTATACTATCCAAGATTATAAAAGAGATGCAAAAGATGCATAGTTTAAAAGAGATTGATTTAATGAAATAACAAAATCCTAGCGAACAATGCTAAACAATGAATAATCAAACCATGGAAGGTAAAACCATAACAATTAACCACACACACATAAATTAGGTCAACACAGTTCATATGAATATGATGCAATCATCAAAGGAATACGTAGTACTATAATAATTTTAAGAACCCATCAAATTGCACAACCAAATTGAGAGGGCACGTGCAAGATAGAATTCCTAATATGCTTCTAAGAAAATTTGGTGTAGCTAATTTATCTATTGCTTTAAATAATTCAACGATAAACAATTCCATCTACATAGGCTATTTGAATCATTAACCACAAAATTGAGATACCAGAATATGAACAAACTTCATCCACATTCAACATAATTTCAGTAGAAAGATACACCAAAATTGCATTAATATCTCAAAGAATGTTTATGCCAAAAATCCAACCCCTATTACAAACAATACAGGGGTTTATATAGAGTTTGAAATCGAAAATATCCAAGCCCGAAACTAGGGTTTCTAGGCAAAATTACTACCTGAAATTATATAAAACTAATTCTTCTAAAGCTTAAGCTTCCTAAACTCTATCTAACATCTAAACAACTAATGTGGGAGGTTAAATCCATGCAAAAGAAGTGCTAAATCCACCGTTTCGAACTGCCATAAGCTAGTTGTATTTTACCAGCGAGGATGCACAAAACGGTTCTACCACTAATCAATCAACTTCATATATTTTAACTAGGAGTGAACTAGGTGTTCAAGTTGTAAACAACAATAAATAAGAATGGATCCAATTTCTCAAATCTAACTCCCACCAAACTGGGAGTTATATGTTGAAGAAACTAAAGTTCAAAATTTAACTATTTTTAGCCACTTTATTGTGCACACTAAATTTAAATTTCATAGGGAAAATGCTACTCAAAACTTTCCCTCAACTCTTCCACATCTGGGGTCTTTGTGTACTTCAGCTTCATTACCATATTTTTAAGAAAGGAATGGGACTTCTTATTGGCCGCAACTAACTGAGACAACTTTGCCTACATTGTCTCTAGGTGCTTCTTCATAGACATCATCTCTTTGATCACCTATGGAGAACATTTGTTATACATTTTATCTTTAAAAGCTTGAATGACCTCTATAGAAGCCTCTTGATCTAGTTTCCATTTGGGATCATCTCGTGCAAACCTTCAATGAATTCTTTAATGCGAGACAATGAAGAATGAATAAATCTAATTTGATCAATAATTTTATCTCGTACCTCAGGGTATACTCTTTTATCACCATTTTCGTGGCTCTTATCCATTCTACCATTGTTTCCTTGTGAGCATCCTCCTCCAAAATTTTATTTTCATACAATAGTTTCAAGTCAATCTTCTTTATTTTTCTCAAAATTGGGAGATAATCTTCTCATAAATAAATCGGCTCCTAGATATTAATATCCTCCTTCCCACTCCCTTGTAATAAATCATTCAAAACAAATATGTGGGACTGCAATTGAATGCAATCTGACAAAACTTGATTAATCACACCCTCTCCTAATTTCTCAATCTCAGCCCTCCAACCAGTTGTCATAGGAATAAAAGAACCTTTAATTACACCTATACCTAAAAAACCTTGTGTGAGGGTAACCTGGATGTTTGAGGATGGACTTATCAAATCAATTGGGTCGAGGATTTGACTGATATATTTCTTAAATTTAGCATTTTGTGCCTTTGACTCCTCCTTGGTCTACTCCTTGAGTTATTGTAACATGAGCATTCAAGTCATATTTAGGAATATAGAACACATCTTCTATAACATCTAGAGAGATATCAAGGATCACATTTCCAAGAGGACCATAGACACTTCTTTAATTAAGCTTATAGTTGCATGCACAAGCCATTATCAGGTTCAGAGACTGCAATGCTACTAGGAACCCTGCTATTGAAACAAGCCCCGAACGAACCAATGAGGTAGCACAAGTGGTCCTTCTATCTGGCTTGGCCATCCTTTGCAAGAACTCATTTAGGTTCACATGACCAATATCAGTGTTTGTAATGTCCTTATATGATGAGTGTAATTTAGTGGGTGGGAGGTAAGAATCAAAGTCGTACTTCATGGCTACTACTCTTGATCCAAACATCAATGATTATGCATCTAAAAGAGTCATATTATAAATCTTATTGAAAAACAAAATATCAAAACAATTACACTAACCAATGATATGAACCTTATTAAGAAACATAATAAATTATACTAAGAACATGAAAACTAAGCTCCAGACAATCGGGGGTCAGAGATGGGAAGGTCCCCTATCCCAAACCTTATTTTAGGGATACAAACCCATCGGGGGTTGGTGATTATTACATGTATGATCCCCAATTCATACACAACATGAGACATGAGGACTAGGGATCATTAATTCCCTAATCCCTGAAGGATCGAGCTCTAAGCGGGGGTCAAGAATAGGACCATCCCCAATCCTCAAACATGGGAATCGTGGATGGACAATCCTCGATCCCTGAAAAGGCCAACAAAATAACAAAGGTAGGGATAGGGGACCATTGCATCCTTGATCCCTAAAGAGGGGAATCAGGGATGTAAGATCCTCGCTCCTCAAAAAAGGGACCAAAAGCAAACAGGCAAAAATGAAAAAGAACAAAGGGACAAGCAACCAGAGGAGTTGGGGATTACAAATCCGCGATCCTCGAAAGGAAAACATCCCAAAAAACTAAGGGGAAAATAGAAAACGATGAGAAGACCCATAAAATAGGGGATAATACTAGGTAAAACCTAAGATAAAAACCCCGAACGAACGAGAAAGGAAAACAAAGCCAAAACAACAACAAAACAACAAAGCAAAAAAATAAACAGAAAGAATAGAATTGAAAGAAACACAAGAGAATAGAAAAGAGGGCTTACATTGACAACAACAAAAGCAACACAAATAAAAGAGGGGGGGAAACACTGCGAATCACTCAAAAATGAATGCACAAATCGCACCCATAAACTTCAAATTCATAATCAAAAGTGAGTGAAATGAATAGAAAACCTTAAAGTATACCCCCGCAAAGAGCATTTATTACAATCTGAGGTGGGACCTAGAGGCGGATGTTGAGGATCGAGGATTCCCAAGACAAGGAACCAGAGGTCGGGGATAGGACCATCCCCAATCCTCAAAAGACAAATAATGAAAATAAAGCAAGAGGAATCAGGAGTTGGGGATCAAGGAAACTCGAATTTCAAATAGGAAAGGGATAAGAGGAAGTTCGATCGTCAATCCTTGAAAACCTAAAAAAAATAGACAAATAAAAACCTAAACAAAGAAAGAAAGAAAGAAAAGACAAAAAGAACAAAACAAAACAAAAAGGAAGAAAAAAGAAGGGGGGGAACATGTTTCAAAGAGAAATATGGGGTGCGATTTGTGAAGGCACAACATGTAGTGGAATATTCATTATGTTAATGTGACATAGTTTGACCTATCTGCATAATATTTACCAACTCAGTAAGCTTACTCTTTTGTGCTTGCCTTTTGGGGATTGATTTATTTAGGAGTGATTACAAAAAGGTTATATATGATTTGAATTCCCTTCATTTTTGTCTGCATAATGATTTTGGTATATCCTTGGTGGTGTAGAGGCTAAAAATTAACAATTTTGACAATGGTGTTGCTATTTGGGTCGACATGTTGAGTTCTTTCAATTGCAGCTAATCCTGACCTACTCTAGTTGCTTTGAAGGATGTGATAATATGTGTTTAAGTTTCAACTATGCCTTTTGTTTATCTACAACCTAATCTCTATGTGCGATATATATGTTTTGAGATGACTTCTATTGGGTCACACATTTCATTTGATAGGTCCTATGGATGTTGAGCTAGCTAATATTTTGGTGTGTTGTGGAGGGTATATAAGGAAGGATAAATCACTTGTGAGTAGAAGTGGGTATGTAATGAGTAAAATAATTTGGTGATGATTCATTTGAACATGAAGTGTGCAAAATCAGTTGTTAGCCCCATATAGAGCCAAATTTAAAAATTCAGAATTTGGGTCTACTCTATGTCAATCCTTGCTGGAACATTTTATCTATTAAAAATGAGTATTGAACCCCTTCAAACTAAGTTCAAAGAGGTTAGAAGATGTTCAAAGGTTTATTTCAAAGGTTCAATTCAAAGATCAACTTCAACAAGGTACAATTGGTTCAGGCAGGCTCATATCTACAAATTGTGGCCATTCATGTGAAGATCTTTTGTTACAGCATGTGAAGAAATGTTGCATTTCCACATCCTTTTATAAGAGGCAATGATAGAAATTATTGTACTCTTCAATGAGGAAATTAAAGTAATATGGTTTCAATTCTGAATGAATAATTGTTAATGGAAACCATTGAAGAACACTTGATAAATGTTGGAGTTTGGACAGCAAGTTTGATTGTTCTGACAGTTTTATATACCTCCACTCAGACATCAATAACTTTTTCCTCGGACATAATTTGCTCGATCTCTCCAGTTAAGTTTTGCTAAATTATGAATGCAACAACATATCCAAAAATTGGTAAGATCCAACGGTGGAGTAAAAAGTTATTCTCCCCGCAGCGAGACCCAATTTGACTATCATAAAAACATCCGCCCAGCATCAAATTTTTATTATTATTTTGGACTAATGTTTTCATATCCCACCTATCCAAATATGCCAAAATGACATTTACAAACTATTGAATGTAAAGTTTATAAAGACTTGATTTTATAAAGAGGATGGGTAGAGAAAGTAAAAAGGAAAGGTAAAGTAAAAAAAGGTGGAATCGGTTACATTTCAAGAATTGGTTGTAGAAGAAACAGAGGTTATGACAAAATGATTTATGGGAGAAACCAATGTGGATTTTTGGGGGGATGGTAACCAAGGAAAGAAGGAGAGATTTTCTGTAGGATTGAATGGTCTTTGAGCCATGTTTTTGGTATTTGTAAAAAGAAGAGAACATACGTTAAATCTTTGAGTTTAAGTATGTTTTCTTTGATTGGAGATGATCTTTGAGTTGTCCCAATCATTTCAGATGTTGTCCTGTTCATTTGAAATGCGTATGTGTTTGTTAAAATCTTTGAATTTTAATTACTCATATATCTGAAATGAAATGTTAATCTTCTTTTGTTTCCTTGAAGTTGGAAGATTAGACAAATGGCCTTTGTGCCTTTCATTTAGTTTTCTTTAAACTCATTAAATCTGTAATCACATTCATCTCATGTTAATGGATGAATGTTAGTTTACCTTCTTTGTCTTCAGGTTAAAGGCATAGCAAGTTATTTGATTCTTTGCAAATCATTCGAAGGTAGTTGCGCCTTGGAAAATAAGCAGAGAGCACTTGTATATAATTGTGGTAAGTGACTCAACTGTTGTGTTGCAAGTTGTCTTTCAGCTTTGGGTGTTTAGGAGTCATTTTGTGCAGGTGTTTTGAGAAGACAAATCTGTTCACTAACATATTTTTTTGGCGACTCTACTAGGGAAAGGAATCACAATCTCAGTGTTTTCTTTTCTCAGAAATTTGAAGGTACCTCCCCAAGGATGGAGGTTGGCGGCTCTATTGAAAATGAATACCATGAGGTATATCAAAGATATCCAAAAAATTTAAAATATTGGGCTCCAGCAAGAAGTGAAGATATCTCTGATATTTTTATCTTTATTCCACCATTTAAAGAAAACCCAATCAAAGAAGTTACAGAAGACTTGGCAAGGGAAGTGGGATTTCTAAAATCCTTCTATGGTGTTGTCCTTATCAAGAGAAAATTCGTCATGCAAAAACCATTAGCAAGCAAGAAGGAGCAAATTGGTGTTGAAGAGCTCGTGAATTCAAATGACAAGGTTTTGTCACAATCTTTCTTCAGCCCAGAAGTAGAATCTCTCAACTCCATAGGTATGGGATGTCATCTAGATTCAAGTAGTTATAATAATAAAGATTTCAGACTAGTATGCAGCAGTGTGAGGCTTTTAGTTTCTTTGAAAGGACGAACAAAGGATGATTCTTTGCACTTTGAGATTTGTAATCAGCCAACTAAAAAATCTGTCAATGGTGATATTGAAGTAATATCATGTTCCCCTATTAGAATTTGTGTTGATGATAAGATGTCATATGTTCATGATAAAGATTTATCTAGTTCTGAAAATCTATTTTACAAAAAGAATGTTAAGATGGAATGGGAAGATGACCGTGCCTATGAGATGCCACAGCAACAAGAAAGATCAACTATCAAAGAAGAGAACCCCACTGTGAAAATTCCAGAATATAGAAATGGGGTTGAGCACCATGATGATTTGATAAATGAAGAAACAGATGGGATGCTTGGTATGCATAATGATGATGTGCTTCTTTCACAAAGTAAAGTAAGTATTCTTGTGAGAGCAGATTTCATGCCTAATAAAATAGCTTGCTTTGCTGAAATATGTCATGATACTAGAGATTTTGTAAAAAAAAAATGATCTTGGTATCATTTATTTTGAAGGTTATGTAGTTTCCCTTGAGAAGGTTTCTAGACATCATTTCTTTCAGCCCGAAATTGAAAATCATTTGGGAAATGATATGCAAAAAGCCCAAGGAAAATCAGAAATTTATGATGAAGAATGGCTTTTTGGGGGTGGATGGTTATTCAAGAAAGTTTTGCATGTTACTAATATGATTTATAACATTAATGGAGTCGTCAGATGGCAGTTTTTAAGGACTACACCGAAGAGGCACCGTCAATTGCTCCGTAAATGCTCCTATTTCTCTCAGCCAGTCAATGGCTTCGTGTAAGTTCTTGCTTCCGGTTATTGTGGTAGGATTTTTTCCTACTTATGTACATATTGTATATATCTTTTGGTGTGTGTAAATTTAGTTCAAGTAATGTCCAAGCTTTGGGCTTGCCACTTGTCTGGGTGGTTTGTTGTTTTTGCTTTCCTCGTTTTCAGTTTTAGTTTGTTAGTTTAGCCCTACTCCCCTCCACCCACATTGCAAGAAGCTTCCCTTCCATTCTTTGTCACTCTATTGCCCAATGGTGCTAGGCACTTGTCTTTTCAACTAGATAATGCTAGAGTTCTCTATTTTTGTATCAAAAATAGTCCCCCTGTAGAGCCAATGTTAGCCCCATATAGAGCCAAATTTAAAAATTTAGAATTTGGGTCTACTCTGTGTCAATCCTTGCTAGTGGACATGTTATCTATTAAGAATGAGTATTGAACCCCTTCAAACTAAGTTCAAAGAGGTTCGAAGATGTTCAAAGGTTTATTTCAAAGGTTCAGTTCAAAGATCAACTTCAACAAGGTACAATTGGTTCAGGCAGGCTCATATCTACAAATTGTGGCCATTCATGTGAAGATCTTTTGTTACAGCATGTGAAGAAACGTTGCATTTCCACATATTTTTATAAGAGGCAATGAGAAATTATTGTACTCTTCAATGAGGAAATTAAAGTAATATGGTTTCAATTCTGAATGAATAATTGTTAATGGAAACCATTGAAGAACACTTGATAAATGTTGGAGTTTGGACAGCAAGTTTGATTGTTCTGACAGTTTTATATACCTCCACTCAGACATCAATAACTTTTTCCCCGGACATAATTTGCTCGATCTCTCCAGTCAAGTTGTGATAAATTAGGAATGCAACAACATATTCGAAAATTGGCAAGATCCAACAGTGGGGTAAAAAGTTATGCCCCCCGCAGCGAGACCCAATTTGACTATCATAAAAACATCCGCCCAGCATCAAATTTTTATTATTATTTTGGACTAATGTTTTCATATCCCACCTGTCCAAATATGCCAAAATGACATTTACAAACTATTGAATGTAAATTTTATAAAGACTTGATTTTATAAAGAGGATGGGTAGAGAAAGTAAAAAGGAAAGGTAAAGTAAAAAAAGGTGGAACCGGTTACATTTCAAGAATCAGTTGTAGAAGAAACAGAGGTTATGACAAAATGATTTATGGGAGAAATCGATGTGGATTTTTGGGCAGATGGTAGCCAACGAAAGAAGGAGAGATTTTCTGCAGGATTGAATGGTCTTTGAGCCATGTTTTTGGTATTTGTAAAAAGAAGAGAACGTATGTTAAATCTTTGAGTTTAAGTATGTTTTCCTTGATTTGAGATGATCTTTGAGTTGTCCCAATCATTTCAGATCTTGTCCTGTTCATTTGAAATGCATATGTGTTTGTTAAAATCTTTGAATTTTAATTACTCATATATCTAAAATGAAATGTCAATCTTTCTTTTGTTTCCTTGAAGTTGGAAGATTAGACAAATGGCCTTTGTGCCTTTCATTTAGTTTTCTTTAAACTCATTAAATATGTAATCACATTCATCTCATGTTAATGGATGAATGTTAGTTTACCTTCTTTGTCTTCAGGTTAAAGGCATAGCAAGTTATTTGATTCTTTGCAAATCATTTGAAGGTAGTTGCGCCTTGGAAAATAAGCAGAGAACACTTGTATATAATTGTGGCAAGTGACTCAACTGTTGTGTTGCAAGTTTGTCTTTCAGCCTTGGGTGTTTAGGAGTCATTTTGTGCAGGTGTTTTGAGAAGACAAATTTGTTCACTAACATCAGTATGATAGAGTAATTGTGCTAAAAAGAGGACTACAAATTCAACATATGTCAAATGTTTCTACTATAACAGTTCATGTTACATCTCTCATTGTAATATTTATGTATCTTGCTAGGAGATAATGTGTCTTCTTAGAATGTCTTATGTATCTTGCCCTGGGGTAATGAACCTCATCTTGCAAGTCCTTCCAAGAGAAATGAGCTTCATTAGAAGTGTGCCTAAAACAAACATTGTACTAATACTTATTTCTTGTGTGAGTTAACTCTCATCATGATTTTTCCCTCCTTGGGTTTTCCATGTAAAAATCTTAGTGTTTTTGTGTGCTGCATGTTTCAATTCTATTATTTGATTTAGTAGTTTTGATTTAATGAATGATTGAAAAAAAAAATGTTTAAGTTTTGATCAATGCTAATTCAATCCCCCTCTTAGCATTTGGGTGTGTTCAAATGAGGGTATTGAGGTAAAGAAGATCAACATGCATGTAAGAAAACCCCAATTACTTTGGACAATAATTGATTTTTACCCATTCTTACTAAATGCAATTTAGAATTTAATATATAAAAAAGTAACCTAATCTCAATTGTGATGTATATTTTTGGAGACGAATTATATTGGGTCACGCGTTTCATTTGATAGGTCCTATGGATGCTGACCTAATTAACATTTTGGTGTGTTGTGAAGGGTATATAAGGAAGGATAAATAATTTGTGAGTAGAAGTGGGGTTGTAATGAGTAAAATAATTTGGTGATGTGTCAATTAAGCATGAAGTGTGTGAAATCAATATGATAGATTGATTATGCTAAAAAGAGGACTGCAACTTTAGCATATGTCAGATGCTTCTACTACAGCAGTTCATGTTACATCTCTCATTGTAATATTTATGTATCTTGCTAGGAGATAGTGTGTCTTCTCCAAAAGTATTCTATATCTTGCCATGGGGTAGTGAACCTCAACTTGCAAATCCTTTCGAGAGTAGTGAGCTTCCTTGGAATTGTGCATAAAACAAACATTGTAATACTTGTTTCTTATAATTTGAGTAACTCTCGTCATGATTTTTTCCTCCTTGGGCTTTCCACATAAAACTCTTCATATTTTTGTGTAGTGCATGCTTTGCTTTTGTTCATTCATTTAGCAGTTTTGATTTAACGAATGATTGGTAAACAAATGTTTAATTTTTGATTAATGCTAATTCACCCTCCCCACCCTCTCAACATCTAGGTGTTCTCAACAAAAAGTATTGAGGTAAAGAAGATCAACATGCATGCAATAAAACCCAAATTACTTTGAACAATAATTGTTTTTAATCCATTCATACTAAATGCAATTTAGAATCAAACATATAAAAAAGTAACTACCATGCATGCAAGGAAAAAGCTAAAATGATCTATTATTTTTGGGTTATTTAAATTAGTATGAATGTATGTAACTTTTTCAATACAAAACTAGCAAGTGATGAATATTTTCTTTTTCAAATATTTGAACCAAAGAATTGAAGAAGCTAAAAAACAAGGCATACAATGCAATAAATTTGGTTTCTTAGTTATATGAAAATTGTTTGTATGAAGATTATTTTCTTTATCATTGTTTTTGATTAAGTAAAATCAAGTTTTAAAGGGACTAGAAACCCTATACAAGATAGGTTTTAGAAGGACTTGCAACCCGAACTGAAAGATAAACTTGAAAGACCACTCAAAGAAATGGAACACAAGAGAGAATTAGCCCAGCCAATCAAAAGAAGGGGAACAACATTAACCCCCACCCAAAAACCAACAGCCCTACCCCAACCAGGAAAGATCAAGAATTTGACCTACCCTTATGGGATCGAAGGGTCATATCAAAAGAGGACTGGGACAATTTAGATTTTTTACTTTTAACAGTAATCCATCCCTCCTCAACCCTAGCAACAGCCTTTTGCCAAGAGGAAGGGTCCAAAATAGAGGACTTCCCATCATCAGGAGGAGTAGAGCCAGCATCCACAGAGGTAGAGACAGCAGAAGATCCAACAAAAATCTGAGATGTGGGAGGGTCATCCATCGAATCATTTTTCTCACTCGGGGTGCCACCGCAGGCATTCACGCGTTCCTGAGGCACAGCAACACCAAAAATAGGAGGCGTACCCTGAGTCTGAGGAACCTGTGCCACCACCTGGGAGAAGCTTTTCTTTTTAACAAAATAATGTTCAGAGGATGTACCTTTCCACCAAGAAGCAGATCTTTTTTTCTTTTTATCTGTTTCACACCCTGCAACAACATGTCCAGTCTGGAAGCACTTTCGACATCTAAAGGGAATACCTTCAAAGTCGAGTGGTTGGACCCAAGATCCCAAGGAAGATTCAATCTCTAACTCAGTTGGAAGCCCTTTAGAGACATCAATGTTAACCAAAATACGAGCATAAGTAGAATGATAAATTTGGTAAGATTCCTTATCAATCATTAGGAATTCACCTAAAGCCTCCCCCACTTCCTGTAGCAGAGAATCTGTCCAAAGATGAAGGGGAAGGTTGGGGAGCCTAACCCAAATAGGAATCTCATTAAATGAATCAGTAGATGGATTAAAGCTTGAGAACCAGGGTTTAACCATCAAAACATATTTGTCCTCCCAGCTGAAAGGATTAATCCCTAAGATTTTCGATCTGTCCTCTGCAAATTCAAATTTAGCAATGAAAAAACCCTTGGCTGAGGGAAAAATGTTAACTGAACCTTTTATGATCGGTTTCCAGCTTTGGGAGATCCAAGTATGCAGTTGAGGAAGGCTTGGCCAAAAACCCCGGAACCTGTAAATCAAACCATGAGCTTCAAACACTAAGGAAGTGTGGGCGATCTCCATGTCCGTATCTGCAGACACCTTGAAAACCAGAGGTTTGCAAATAGAAACTGCCACAGCCCCTAAGCCACGGGTACCCCGATCGGCTGCAGAGGGTGCAGGAAGCACCGTACCACCATCTGAAACCCCCGCAGAGCTCCCAAGAATAGCACCAGGACTAGCTGCACCAAGGGTTAGGGCAGAATGCAAAGAGTCATTTGAGAGGAAATATATTATTTTGGTTTGTGAATCATTTTTTTTTTTATGTGAATCAATTTTTTGATTGATTCATGTTTAATGTAGAAGGTTTTACAATTATCCAAATGTTCCTAGAGTTGAATGTTATTTTGAAAGAGGTTTTCCATGAAAATGCATTAAAATTCAAACTAATCTAGAGAATAAAAAATAATAGTCAACTCTAAATCCAATAAATGCATGCAACAAATTGTTACAAACTTGGAGCAAGGAATTTTCCTTACACATAAATTATCTTAATCTAAACTAACAATTCAAACTAATGAAATTTCAAAGAAATTTTGGAACTTTTACAACATGATATTTTAATATCCTAAGCATGAAACCATTGTAGTATGGTGAAGATGTCCTTATGGGTCCAACCTTATGTTATTTCCTCTTTCTCTCCTTCACATTGGATTCTCCCTTTTTGATGGATTGGTGAAAAACAAGTTGAATAAAAAGGAAACAAAAAGAGAGTGATATTCATTGTTTGAGGAGTAAAAGTTGTGAAAATATCAAGTTAATAAGCCTACATGTTGTGTGGATTTTATGTAGGTAAATGTAATATGGGTGATCACTTCATTCTTCAAAATCTTCGAGATATTTGTTTGGTGTGATTGTGTGCTCAAAAAAAATTGTTTCTATGTGTTGCTTCAAGAATTGAGAGCCAAAGAATACAAAAAGAGTCCCCCAAGAAAAGATAAAATCTTTTATCTATTTATTTCTCAACACAAGTGTGAAAAAAGATCAGTTGGAGGCTCAAAACTATAAAGGCAAAAAGCTAAAGCAAGAAAGATGTCATGAAAGGAAATGATGAAAAAAAAATATTGGCCCCTTTTAATAATAATTAATTCACCATAGTAGATGTCATTTTCCCTTTGGTGAAGACATCATTTAACAGGAAAAATTTAAAATTGACAAAGGGGAGGCACCCAAAAACCAACTAGGCACTTTCATAAGATAGAATTGATTTTGGAAGTGCAACATCATAAATTGTACACCTTTAATTAGGGTGTCCAATTCCATGCTTAGTTATCTCACTCATTTTAGTATGTCTCGTTATAATATACATTATAGTACTTTCATATGCATTTTAATCAATTAATTAAAATCTGAGTCCTTTATTAATTCAAATCACAACACATTCTATAAATTGGTCCCTTGATTCTCTGTGTGTTGTTTTATTATTTTATCTTGAATTATCCTTAATCCTGCCCTAATTACAACTTCCAAAACACATTCCAAATATCTATTCATCATGGTTTGAGCCAACAAGTTGGAATTAGTATTAGAACCTTGTTATCTTGCATCCCTAAATATTTGGGATAAAGTTGTCTAGACCAGAATGGTCACAGCCCCTTGGTCCCACACTTTTTTCCCTAAATTTTGGGAGGATAATTTGGCAGTCCTGTTCAATTCAAATCTCACTCCGTGTGAAAAAATTAAAAAATCTAGCCTGTCCTTTCATCAATTTCAAATCTAGGATTTCATATATAAGGCAATTAACTTCCTCATTTGTGATATTTTTAGGGCATCTTTGGAGAGCAACAATTATGCAATTGAAGGTATTCTAAATAAGTGAAGGTGATATTTTAAAGAAATCTTAGATCCGCAAATCAATCAAAATTATTCATCAACATTCATTCAAACATATAAGTTTCAAGAGACATTCGAGGATGACAAGGAATGACCAACTAATGATTGGATTTTACCTCTTCCTAAGGGATTTGGTATGTTTTCATATTGTTCTTATGTTTCTACCATTCAACTTCAAATCTACTTCATATTTAGTTTTAGATTTACACTATTACTTTAGATCTACATTGTAACTATATGATTTAAAGCATTTTCAATTCAATCATTATCATTTAGGGTTTTTTCTCTAACACATTTGAGTAGGACTCTGGTTTGCACATTAGACACTTTAGCTCATAGCAATCATAGACACACTTAAGATTTGTGAACACACACTTTCTTCTATTTTCAATATCGACTATTTTGTGAAGGTGGAAATACCAAAATAGGGGGTTGACCAAGGAAAACCTCTATATAGCCACCACCCTACCATTTTTCATCTTGTAGGTACAACTATAGGTACTCGATAGAGAAAGGAAGCCCAGAGAAACATTAGAAAATTGGTGCATGCTTGTTCCCAAAATTCAGACCTGATTTCTTGAGACTAGGGCATTTGGGGTGGCCCTGTCTAGACTAGGGCACCTGGGGTGCCCCTATTCGCCACAGGGTAGTGTTTTTCACCAAATTTGATAGACAACTTCTAGATAGTGTCAGGGTGTACGTTTCCAAATTATACTGACTCGTATTCATAAGACTAGGGCATTCTAAGTGTCTCGAGATTACAAATTTAGCTTCAAATTGATGTTATAGGTGCACAATCAGATTTCCCATCCATTTTTGTGTTTATTACAATATTTTGTGTGCTTATCAGTCAATTAATGTAACATAAGTGTTCATTTACTTCATACTTTAGTCATAGTTTCATATTGTTTCAACAAATCTCCATAGTTCATTCAGTTTCCAAAGCAACAAAGGAATAAAAACCCTAGAAGTGTCATTTGACTCTCTTTTACAAGAAATAGTCAAATATAATCACTCCTCTAGGTAATTTTGTATTCCAATGTTTGTATGAAAGTGGATCTTGGCCTTAGTCCCTACCCAATTCCATTTTCATACTTTACAGGGATACAAATTTATTAATCAAACCACATTGGGTTGTGTTGGACCACTTAATCATCATTGGACATCAAAACGTTTTCTCATCCAAATTTGGGCACTTACAAATTTAGAGTATAATTACATTTTAAGAGTGTTCCAATATTTCAATCTTAGAGGTTTTCTAATTTAGCCACTCACTATGTATACAATCTTTTTATAATGGAGAATCCCTTAGTGGATTTAGGCATGATAATCTTCATGTTTGGAATAAATTTAACTAGTGAAAAAATAGGTTTTGAAGGGGCCCCAAAACACTTTTCAATAAGAAACATCCAACACAGTCGGAAAACAACAAAAAAGTATCCAAAAAGATAGGTGGTATCAAGAAAAAGGGGGAACACAAACTGAAGTTCTAAGCCCAAATTAATATTTTTATGTTGTATTTATACCCCAAGCTCAATTAGACAAAGGAAACGAGGAGTTAATTTGGACCGTATCTTAAGTAGTTAACAAAATACTAAAAATTGAATGTATTCATAACACATTATATATGAAACTCCGATATTTTTGTATTATCATTTATCATTCGGGTACATTCATGTATATTTTTCCATCTTTACTATATCCTTGTATCTCTGTATATTATCATTATATCATATATGTCTCTCTTCCCAATTATATCATATTAAACACATATCTCCTTTCTCTCCTCCTACTCTATTATATTATATATTTACCTATATAAATATTTATCTAATGGGATGTGACCAATTGATACTACTCCATTTAGGGCTTTGTAAGCTCCTTGTGGTGAGGATTAGTATGATCAATATTAATATACATGTCTAGTTGTGATCTAGCCAACATCATCCCCCCTTTCAAAATGTTTGTTTGTCCTTGAGAAAACTCTATATAGTGCAAGAAGGATACCCTTATAAATTTCTTTGAGATCAACAAAATTCCTATCTCATAAATGCCTTACCTTGTTGTAATTGTTGGCTCTACACCTAGATCTGAATGAGTAGATGCTTGGCCTCCAGAAGGGTGGAAGGAATTTGGATCTACTAGGATAATTTTTGTTCCTCCTAAAGTATTCTAGTGATGTGGACCAACTGCAAACTTACTACCTCCCTCAACTAATGGAAATTATGCCTCATTTGATCTTGTTGGTCTTACAACTACTTTTGCATGCAAGGTTTCAATTTGTACCTAGGTTTATCCATCTATATCTCATAGAGCATCATATGTATCAGCCACCTAAATTATCTACATCTCTATTTGATCCATCTGGGCTTTAATAGGAGAATTAATAGTGGACCATTATATAAAAATTCATAGAGTCTGTTGATGTCATCCTCAATGTTCTTCAATGTGTTGATGTATGATTCATGACTAAAATGGGTGGTGGCACACATTTTCCTCTCTTCATCCATCTTTATATTCTGCAACTCTACCAATATCTATTGCCACAAGGTTTTCTTTTGCAATTGTGTAACCTGTATGACTTTTTCCACCAATGTCTTAATTTCTAGCACAATGAGTTGAGAAGAATCCCCTTCTAACTAAGGAAATTTATCCTTGACATCCTTAACCACATCTTCCAAGTGTTATAATTTATCCATGTTGCTTCAAAATCTCTTCTTGTGTTGTTTGGTGTAATAGATCTCCTAATTGGCATTTGTGAAGGGGAGAGATAGTGCTTATATCAACTTATGAGCCTACAAGTGGAAGTTGTAGTAGTTACAGAGATGTGATTGATTCTAACTACTTCTATTTGGCCAAAAAGTCTTTGATGGACCACATGGGTGAGGTAACATTTATCACACAAGCTTGCACCATTCACTAAGTTATTAACTCAATAATCTTGTGACATGTGGAAATACTCTTAGGTCTATGGGTTGCTCAAAGGTTAGAGTAAATTTCTAGAGAGGGTTGGTCCCCTGCTACAACCACCTAAACTAAGCTAAACTACTAATTTTATTGAGAAAAAGGAAAGAGGTGTCTTTAAAAGAACATATGGCTACTATGATGATGCACTAAATAAGTTTTCAGACCTATACTGCTATTTTAAACTCATAATATAATTAGTAACTTGAACCATGACATACACAACTTAATATTTCATATAAATTTGCAACAATGTTTCACAACTAGGTTCAATATGTCAGGGACGTCATTTAGAAGGAATAACAAATACTAGATCATAACTTAAACTTTCTCCTTAATTGGTTAAACATAAGTTATGCCTCGGAATAGTACATATTTCTTGCATAAAGGCAAAGAACATAGGACAAGAATCAAAGGGAAAATTACTCTACCATAAGATTACATCAATTATCTTGTGTTTTTGCATAATAAACAATAATTAAAAAAGGTAAAATATCTCCTTTTATTGATCAAATATGCTCACGACAATTGTACATATCTAAAAGTTGAGTTACAATACATAGAAGGCAAAAAAGAATTTGATTTAGGTTACAATTCTCAGCCTAAACACTAAGAACTAACTGGAAAAATGAGTCTAAAAGTTGCTTTATAGATTTGCAACAACTTCTTCCAATAAATGAACATGTGCTTGAGAAGGAAAGACAAGTGTTACTTGTCGAGTTAAACTTCTTGGGTGTCCAAACCTTTTGCTACTACTTTTTAGCCTTCAAAGCTACTCCAAAAAGGTGTCTTCATGAAGAAAAGTCCTCTTTGACTCATCTATTGACGAGGCTCCTAAAATTGCTCCTACATGCTTGGATAGCCTTCAAACTTGGTCAAAACCTACCCCAAACTGTCATATATCTCTTAGTCTCCTATATTCATGTTCCACCTTGCCACATTGTCCTACTAGCTTTCCAAAATAATAGGGCATGTGCCCTTTCCATGCTTTCTGAAATCTAGAATGACTTTGGGTTAGATGAAAAAAAAACATGGCCAATTAATACCTCCAAAACTTCTCCAAACTAAGTGATAATGGCTTGAAATTACTAGTCCCATGTATACATGTCCATAAAGATATTCTTACATGCCAAATGACACCTAAGAGTGATAAATCTGCTCTTTTCTCTACACTTTATGCTTTCTTCCTTTGTCATATTACTACACTTTCATGGCTTCTTTAAGCATTGTTCATTCTTCAGTGCAACACATACCTTTTGTAATATACCTTGACAAGTATGGTCTTCTTATATTTCCAAAGACACCCCACTCTTTAGTGCATGTCAACTATCCATAAAACCCTAAAATTATCTAGCCTTCATGACCATACCATGACCATAAACTAGCTTTTTGTGTAACCATACATTACCTTTATGCTATGAGCTTACACTATTATGACTACCATTTTTATGGTATAGGGATGCTCCCTTGAATGTTATGATTTTTCTCTTGCCTCCTTGACCTTCACTCATTCTACACTATCACAAGTCTTCTCTTATGCATTTATCTATATGTTTTCTCCCTTTAGCTTCCATATTTTTCACCTTGAGATTCATATGAAACTTCCCCCCTTGGAGTCTACTCATCCTCTTGACTTAAATTTTGGTTATCTTTTCATAATTGTCATTGCATCTTTAACACCTAATATAGTACTATAATCAAAACCCTCATAAACCCTTGTCCTTGCAACTTGTCATCTTTTCTTCTCTTAGCATATTCTCACTATCATTTCTATCATATAAGGGGTTGTCCTTATTTATTCTTGATGTTGCTCGAAATCACACCTCATAATGTTATATATCCAGATTACTTGTCATTACAATTACTAAACAATTGCTATGTCATGTACCTCTTGTCATACATCATTTGGAGATGATAATGGCTATTATAGGCATCTCTCATTGTCGTCATAGCCTCTTTACTATCCTCAAAGCCTCTTGTGTGTTTTCATGACTCATAAAAAATGCATCTCACAAAAATAAGAAAACTTATTTCTCAATAAGCATACACTCCTTATTTTTAACTGTCGCTGCCTTTAGATGTAGACATGTTTCAAAAAGCCATCTAGGTCATGATTTCTCTTGAAACCTCTATAACCTGCCATATTCAAGGCTTGTATATTGATCTCTTGAAGACTTCATAACTTTTACCTTACCTCACTATCCATTGTATTTGATATTATAATCTTACTCTATGTCATGCCATCACCACTTTTCATAATTATATCACCATGAAATGTTACAAATTTGCATGGTTGTGATTATTAGAAGACACTTTAGCTTTCAAAATAGCATACCTGTTGTCACTAAAACCTTTTATAACACTTTTTATAATGGCAAATATTTATTGTTTGTTGCCATGCATCTCACTATCTATCTTGAATCCTTATTTCTATTATTTGATACTTCAATCATGCCTCAACCTAGTATTCTTATTTTTGGTATCACAATCTCTTTTACCATGTCTTCATTGTTGCCATGTCTTTGAATGATATTATTTTCTTGCATAAGACTCCCCCATCATTTTCCAATATGGATTTGTGTGACTTCTTATTGTTACCTCTTTGTCTTGATGTCATCTTTGAGAGATGGTGTTGCCTTGATTGATATTTACCCTCATGAATCTGCAAGTTTAATATGATGATCCTCATGAAAGTCAAGCATACCTTGTATCTCAACAACTCCAATCCAACCTTTGTTTTGACAACATTTTTTCATTGCAACTTTCTCATTGTTAAATACATCTTCTAGACAATCCTTCCATGTTGCATAGCCTTAAGACCTATTCTTCATTAGACCATGTCCTTTCTTCTATAAGCTCTGAAAGTATATAGTGTCATTTTTAGGACTATCATGTGACCTTTCGTGTCATTTGCTTCCTTGGGTTACAACATATGGTGTTCATACATTATAGTTCTAATTTCCCTTCTCTCTAGGTCTCAGTGGTTTATGCACTCCAACACCAAGCGTGTGCACTATAAAACTACTAGGAAACCAACTACTTGCAAAATCCCACTCTCTATCATTGTCTATGTTATCAAATATCTATATCTTTATTTATCCTCACCCATAAGTCATTTCAATTTATATGCCTTAACCTTGTGTCTCCAATTTTAGGCATAGCGCTAGTTAAACTAGATAAGTGTTTATATCCCAAGTGTTGGTCCTTGCAATTGGAATAGTAACTGGGTTTTGAAACCTCAACTCGGGGATTGGACATCCTTACTAGGTAGCTACCTCTCCTATGGAAAAGGTTCATTTACTTTATTGACCAGGGATGTGAACTTTAAATGGACTGGCACGGTATGTGCACTAAGCTCAAGTTGAAGCCATTTATCCTACTGCAGGAAAAGGATTTTTTTTGAAATAAATATACAGAAACATAATGACTTAGCACTTTATCAAAACTCACAATTGAAAGTAACTTAAGCAACTATTATTAATTACAATGTTCTGGTCAGTGAACAGGGACTACTCTGCCTGCTTTGGCTACAGGAACATACACAGGAACTATTTCCAGTGGTTGTAGGAATAGTCGAATACCAAAACAACAACTATCACAAAATGAAAATTAACTAACAAATGCACATGAACCACTCACCAAGTGGGCCCCCTTGAGTGAGTATATCCAAGACTTGGATAACAATTGATAAGCTTAGAATACCATTATCTTATTTATTTCAAATTGATTTTAGTATACATAAGTCTAGAAACTCGGATACTACTAACTCTATGGTCACTTTGTCTACCCCCATGAGGAGATAAATACCTTTATTTATAATAAATATAACAAACTTCCAACTAATCAACCCACATCCCAAAGGAACAGGTGAGCAGGATTTATTACATCAAAAGAAGAAGTCAGTGCATAAATGTAGAACAAACAATTGTCCTACTGCTAAGAAAATATAGCACAACCTCCTTTCCTAGATTTATGCTTCATCGGGAACAATCATGAGTGCTCCATTAATCGCTCTACTGAAGAAGCAGTCAATTGGTTATGAGATCCTTCAACGCTGCTCCACTTTGATTGGGTCTGCATCCATCAACATGATGATGTGTCTCTTTAACTACAAGCTTAGTCATCCTCTCATCTCGGTTGACCCTGCATCATGGCGTTAATGTGCACAAAAGCATGTGTATCCATTGATGCTAACATGACATATATTAAACCATATTTTAAGATTAATTCAGATAATTTGCATAGTTTTGACTGTATAAAGATCATCAGATAACAACCTTAGGTCTAGGATAAATAAGATCCAATAATACTAAAAAGACATCAACCAGGGGAGTTCAATGACCTAAACATTGTCCAAATATATGACCAAAGAAAGAGTTTTATGAAAAAATATGACAAAATAGAGCCATTATTTTGGCTCATCATCACCCCCCAACCTAGCTTCTTGTTGGTCCTCTAGCAACAGGGAAGTTCCTAATTCTAGCATTAACTTTGAAATCCCTACGGGTAACCTATCTAGTGCCTCCTGTAGTCAAGCTCCAATAGAATCCCTTCATCTTTTCCAACTGTTTCCACCTAGAGAATTTTGTTTCTTCAACATAAGGCAGATCATTATCCTTGCATCCCATCAATGGCCATAGAAGAATGGGTGGCTGAAAGCTAAGGGGCAACCAATGTCTTCCTTTTGTTCTACCCAAATGTATATATTTGGGTGCCCGTCTTAGTGTTGCATGATAATTTGATAAGGAATGTGGCTCAGACTATCTCAATTCATTATGTGGACTATCCCAGTGCTGCACTAAATGTCCAATTGCCATCTAACCCTCAACCATAGCCATCTGCTTATAATCTATGAATGATTCTTCTCTCAAGGGAAGAATGTTAGTCCCATAATCCAATTGATACAGATTTTTTTGCCAATCATAGTAAAGCCTCCTTGGATTCCTGGATTCATCTCTCAAAGCAAGTGGGAGGTCAAGTTCCTCCTTCTTGTGTACCCTATATTTCTCTCACCTAGTAATTTCATTTTGAATCCATGACATGAGAGCCCTTAGTTAGATATCTCTAATGTAGAGGAAGGGATTCCAATCAATATCATTAGGGACAACATAATTATGTAGATAAAACTCACAAAGTAAATTTTTGATGACTGCAGGAGATGTTTGATAGACATGGTAAAACTTCTTAGGCATTTCTAAAGAAGGACTTAAGTCCCTACAATTCTCATCAATTGGAAACAAATATGCTTCTCTTTCAAATACAAGGAGTAGACTCGAGGTGGTGCCCTGCACTGCATTAGTTGTGGTATCATAGTGACTAACGTATCCACTTTATTCTTTAGCTAAGCAATTTCCTCATCTTTTTCTTCAATCACTCTCTTTTGTTGATCAATAATTTTCTGCATTTGTGAATTCTCTAACTCCCATTCCCTCTAGAAGGCAAGAGCGGCAACATGACTAGTAAAAAAATAGGGTGGTCTATGAATTGGTGCTCTAGGTTTCAACTTCTCAGCTCCACCTTCTGTTTCAACAATTTATTCTATGACAAAGGCCAAGTTATCAAGCCTATCCAAGCTCACACCTTCCTCCAGCTTCAAAGGTGAGGAAGGTGGAGTAACATCCTGGTAAGGACTACTTGGTTCTTGATCTAGCGATTCAAAAGGAATGTTGGCACTTGGCTTCTCTAACTTCTTTTTAATTTTTAGGCTTCCTTCAGAGCATGTGGCTTCTTCTCAAAGGCATTTCTTCAATGGCTACAGGAGAACTTTCTTCAGCAATTTTTCTTTTCTTTGTGACAGGAGGGGCTATATCAACACTTTTTCCCTTCTCCTTCTTCTCCGTGTCACTTTTCTTCTCTTTACCTTTCTCCCTCCACACAGGGACCCTAGTTCTCATTGGGGTTTGTGATGGGATCCCTATTGAGGCTTCTATTGGCTCCGAAAAGGTTTTTTTTGGCAAGGGTTCCCCTGTTGCAAGAAGATCTTGAACTGGTGACATTCTAGAGGATGAGGGCTCAGTAGCAAGGCCAAGTTCTCCCAAATTTCCCCCCTCTTGAGACGGGGGATGCTCTGTTGGGCCCATATCATTCACTCTAAACCTTATAACCCTTACAAATTCATCCCAGGTCATCTCAGAAACATCTCTCAAACACCTTTCTACCAATAATTTAATCAAAAAAATGGGAGAGGAGAGGCGAGTGGAAAATTCAAATTTCAAATCTGGGAATGGCGAATTTCTTGGGGATGGTAGTCTTTCTGCGGGTGGAACTGGTAATCAAGCTAGTTTCCAGGCATCTCAGGGTACTCAAGGGGACAAGGCAACAGTCAAATCGATGGAAGACAAAGATTCCAAAAATGGGGACCCACATGATAGAGGTAAGGAAAAAAAATGGTCTTCACTTTTTGGAGTGAGGCCGCTGGTGAAATCTGGGCTTCCGGAAGTTAAAAATATATCTGATCCTGCGATAGGGGTTATTGCTATTTCTGTTCCGGATAAGCTGGTGGATCTCACTGTGTCTGGATTAGCTATGACCTTAGTTGGAAGGTTTGCTGGTTTTAGGCCTAACATTGATGTTGTTAGGAGTTTTATAAGGAGGAAATGGGTTCTCAAAGGTCGAGTGGATGTGGCGGCTTTTCCTAGGGGTTTTTTAACCTTTGCTTTTAATTCTGAAGAAGACACGAATAAAGCTCTTTGTGAAGGACCATGAATGTTTGACAAGTCAACCTTGGCTTTACAGAAATGGGCTCCAAACCTCTCTCTCGACGAGTCCTTTTTTGTGTTAGCGCCTATGTGGACGTGTCTCCTTGGCCTCCCGCTGGAGTTCTAGAATGAGGAAGTCTTCAAGGGGATAGCGAGTTCATTTGGAGAACTTCTCTCAATCGATTCGATGACTACAGCAAAATCAAGGTTGGTTTTTGCCCGTTTGCTTGTTTTAATTGTAAAAAGTCAGGTCATTGGGCAAAATATTGCCCACTCAAGAAGAGTAAGAGTGGTAAGAGTGACAGTAGTTTAAAGTAGAAATGGCAAACAAATGGTAAGAGAGAAGACCCATCAGTAGAGTGTGTTCCTGATAAGGAAGTGATTGAGTTGGAAAATGAGGATAAGAAGGATATGAATAGTAATAATGAAAAATTTGTTTGTGTCTGCTCTAATAATCAAATAGAAAGTATCAAAGAGGAAGAGCAAAGGATAGAGGAAAATGCTCAAAAATCTGATTCAGAGGACTAGAAGGGAGGGCCTATCAGTTAGGATAAAATTGAGGAAAGTTCCAATGATGATGCATCTGCCTCATCTAATACAAAAGCAAACGGTGGAGACTTCAATAAAGCGCAGGACTATAACATTTCGGATTTTGAGCCTCTTTTGTTATTAACCAATGGAAGCCCTAAGCCATCTCAATGCAAAACCCCATCTAATAATTTGGAAATGGTGGCTTTGGAGGGAAATCTTAGGATTCTCAGTACTAAAGAAGGTAAATTGAATAATGGAGGACCCAATGGAGGTATCTCAACTACAAGCAAGAATAATAAAATGGCAGATGTTGGAAGCCACAGCAAAAAGCAGGGGAGACCTTCTCTAAAAAATCAAAGGGAATAGGAAATTTGGAAGAACCATGTTGATGGAACATAGAGCTTCATCGAGTCAGCCTTATCCTCGATTAAAGTGTGAAGATAATTTCTTGGAATATAAGAGGGTTGAATGCCCCCCATAAGCAGGATGTGTTACATAATATTATAAGAGATCATAAACTGGATGTTGTCCTTGTTCAGGAAACTAATATGTGTAAGGATAAAGTGGAAAGGATTAAAATATTAAAAAATAATGGAGTTATAGGAACCAGTTCGGAGGGTGCCTATGGAGGAAGAACGATTTTTTGGAACCAAAATACTATTATAGGTAAGGAAATCATTTTAGAAGTCAATAGGACCTCATTTCTACTCGAGCATATTAAGGATAACTTTGTTTGGCTTATCACTAATGTCTATGCACCTAACACTAAAGCTGGGAGATCTAAATATTGGAGGAGCCTTGCTAAAGACAGATTAAATTTTGCTGACAAAAGCTGGATAATAATGGGAGATTTCAATACACTGCTTAAAGAGGATGAGAAGATGGGAGGCCTTCCCTTGTAGCTTGAAGGAAAATAAGATCTCGTGGACTTTCTTAATGATCAAACTCTTATGGATGTGGATCTCCAAGGGATTAATTATACCTAGACCAATCGCAGAACTAGATCTGATCTTATTTCAATAAGGTTAGATAGATCCTTGATTTCTCCTGAGTGGTTATCTAAGTATAGTTGTTCTTTGGTGTCTATTATTAAGATTAGATCTGATCATTTCCCTATTTTGTTTACCGAAAAAAAAAAAATTGCTAAGAGAAATTTCCCTTTTAGATTTGAAAAAGTGTGGTTATCCCATCCGTCTCTAGAAGTTTGTGTTGCTAATTGGTGGAGCTCTGAGGTTGAGGGAACGACTTTATTCAGAATAGCCAAAAAGCTCAACATTATAAAGACCAAAATCAAAATTTGGAACAAAGAGATATTTGGTGATATCTTCAAAAGTAAAGCCCAAATTAAGACTGAAATTAAGGAAGTCCAAGATAAAATCCAAGAGGAAGGGCTTTCAGAGGATTTGAGATCTGTTGAAAATGGTTTGTTATCTAAATACCACACAATTATCTCTAATGAAGAGACATTTTGGAGACAAAGATCAAGAGCCTTGTATTTGAAGGAAGGTGATAAAAACACCCGGTTTTTTCACTTAACTGCTATAAAGCACAGGACGGTTAACAGGATTTCTAGGTTATCCTGTAATAGGGGGATTTTATCGGATGAAAATGACATAAGAAAGGAAGCTCTGGATTTTTTTAGCAATCTCTAGGGAGAAGTGGATGATCTAGATTTCAGAAATCAAGACCTTCTTTTGCAAGCTATCCCTCCCATCTTGAATGAGGATGACAACAAAAATCTCTCTCAGATACCTTCTATTCAGGAAATCAAAAAGGCGGTGTTTTCTTTTCAGGGAGATAAGTCTCCTGGTCTAGATGGATTTCCAATGCTCTTCTTCCAATCCTTTTGGCACATTGTGGAGACTAATATCTGTAATGGAGTTAAAGAATTCTTTGGTTCTAGAAGGCTTTTAAAATTGGTAAAGCTACGGGGGGTTATTATGACGCTTCCAACATTAAGAAAATTTGGGGTTGTGTGTTGAATGCTATCATGGAATACATTACTATGGAGGTTCATTTTACTAGGGCCCACACATACCATTTTGTGTTTATATATAATTTCAGGCATGAGAAAAGGGTTTCTCTACCTTACTACCTCTTCAGGTCTTTGTCAAGGTCTCTTAATAAGCACAACAAGAATCCTTCAAATCCGGTGCTTCATTGTGGCCTCATTTTCCTCATATATGAGCACTACAAAATCCTTGCTATCCAGGAAAATAAGAGATTTTATGTGTCTCCAGGGAAAGGCAAGAGAAAGGTGGAGGAAGGCAGACCCAGCAAGGAAGAGTCGACTAAGAGAAAAAAGAGCAAAAGTTCTATTGGGATGAAAATCCAAGAGGACAAGAATGATACAGAGGATACCAGAAAAGATGGTAGTGAGATGGAAACAGATGAGTTTGGAGGGGAGGAAAGTTGGAAAGATGAGGATTTGGGGGAAGAGGAAGGTGAAGCTGAGGATGTGTCCAACCAAGAAAGTCCTACCCATAGTGCTAGCTTAGGCAATGACAGCAGCCAGCCAATGGAGGAGAAGTATGATAAGATTAATGAGGAAAAATAAATGGATATTGAGAAGGAGAAGAATAAGGAACCTGAGTAGGAAACAGTCACGAAGAATCTGAGCAAGGATAAGGAGTGTGTTAGAGAAGGGTTATTTCTAGATAATCTCAAAAACCTATCTGAGGCTAGATTGGGTTTTGACAGGTGGACTTATGAATTTATAAAGAATCTGGAAAAAAATGGGAAGTAGTTGGAAGAGAAAAGGAAGGAAGATGAAAGGGACCAGAAGCAATGGAAGCAGGACATGTAGGAAAAATCTAAGAAGATGGAAGCTCAGATTGATAATCTAGGGGAAGGAAAAGCTGTAATGAAAAACCTATTGGGAATGATTTTAGATATCTTGAAAGGTGTCACTAAGAACCTAGACGAAATCTCTAAGGTCCTTGAAAGCTCCAGCTCTCCCAAACTGGTCATGGACCTTGATACTGATGAAGATGCAATCAAGATTGGGATTACGGAAAGTACTCCTGGTGGAGCGGCAAAGAGAACAAGGGCGAGCATGAAGAAAGCTGATGTGGCCTCTTATAAGGAAATCCCTAAACTTAGGGATAATATTAAAGAACTGTATGGGATTAGCGGAAACTTGGCTAATGCCCTGAAAAACATAAAGTAGTTCCTTTCCTGGGCTTTGTCTATTTTGGCTGGTCGTTGCTATTTTTGTGGGGCTTTTCTGCTGGTTTTTTAGATGTTTGTTCCTTCTTGTTTCTTAATGCTCTTTTTTCTTAAGGATCTTTTGCAAAGGGTTTCAGGGCCCCTTCCAAACCTGCTTTTACCATAATCAAAAACAAAGTGAGGCCTACCTTTTTGTGTCTCTATTGCATTGATGGAATGAAGATTATACAATATATTTGAAACATTCATTCTCCTTCCATGGTACAGATGACTCTGGAGCTTAAAATCATGGGAATGCAGGTATGAGTATCTCCCTTCACAAGTCAAATACTTCATGATATACAATGCTACTTATTTCCATTTGGGAGGAAGGGATTCTTGTCTAGTCCCCTTCTTATCTGTTACCAAATGTGGGTCACTTGGTTGCGTGAATTCTGACCTCGCACTTTGCGCGTCTTTTGTTTTAGGGTATTTTTCTCTATTGGCTGGCAACCTCGTTACCTCTGCAATTCGCTCCTCTATTGTGATAACTCTCAACCCTTTCACTCGAGCCTCCCTATCAAAAAATGTACTATTGAATTCTCTTGCAACATCCTCATTGTACTTAGTTAACTTAAGAAAATAATCTAACCAACCACTGTTGTAGAATTCAAGTTCGCAAACTTGATCTTGCAGAAGGACATGACGCACCATAGATTCATGGCAAACAAATAGACTGCCCATTTCCATGTTGGTATTCACGACACACCACTATAGAAATATACTCAATTTCACCTAAAACTCTATAAATTATCAAAATAAAATATACCATGTTTGCAAACAACCTTGCTATAACTCCAATTTTTCAAAATAACTCAAGGCAAGCAAGAAAACGGTGGCGGCGGGAGGTATAGTAGAGCATAAAATGTCACATCAAGCTATAATGATTTCAAATTTAAACTTTTATTTGAGATGACATAAGAATAATTTCATCATAATAATTCACCATTGTACTTTCCCCCCAACCTAAGGCTTAACATGTGTCCACACATGTTGAGGGTGACTAAAATATCAACTATACAAATACCATTATGATATGAAATATGGTTTAATAAATGCGTGCAGCAAAAATAAATACACATGAGCGTACCTGTTATCATGCCATAATGACAATAGTTGGAGAAAATTATCATGTATGAAGTCTAACCGCTATGTACGACGGGTGAGGTGGAGAAATGAATGGCGAAAGTGGAATGATATAGAAGAGTGATGGGTTAGTATGAAAAATAGATTTTTTATTGGTGAAGAAGGGTACTTCCATGCGATATGGAAGTATTAATTATGAGTGAATGCGGCAAGAAATTAGGAAGATGGTGGGACTACAAGTCCCCCTACTTTTGCTGCAGGAATCTCAATAGCTACTTAAGTAATGAATTGTTGTAGGAACTCCTCTTTGGAAAGAGGCTTACGATAGAAGCACAATTGATGATCATTTACCAACAACTTAAATTTTACAAGATCAATAGTATCTAATTATACTGCACCATTTGGGAATGTTTCAATCACCTCATAGGGCCCTAACCATTGCATCTGTAGTTTCCCTAAATTATCCTTATACATGGAGCCATATAGAAGGGCCCAGTCTCTTGGTTTGAATGCTTTGTCTTTGATATATTTATCATGCCATTTCATGCGCTGATTTTGAATTGTTTATGTGTGCTGCATGACTGACTTCCTAGTTTCATCTAAGGCATTAAGTTGCATGAGTCTATCTTGTGGAGCTGCAGAGAGAGCCATATCCAATGCTATAGCTGTTCTAAGTGTCTTATGCTCAAAATCCATAGGCATCATAGCCAATTTCCCATACACCATCTCAAAGGGTGTAAAACCTGTAGTTGTCTTCCATATAGTCATATATGCCCAAACTACCTCTGACAATCTATTAGACCAATCCTTTCGATGAAGGGTTATTGTTTTTGTCAATATAGACTCAATCTCTCTATTGGTGACTTCATCTTGTCCATTTGCCTGAGGATGGTAGGGGCTTGAATTCCTATACCTTATATTAAACTCATTGACCAAAGTTGTAATCAAAGTGAAAGTAAATTGTGCCCCTTGATCAGTCGTAATCTCCCGCAGAACTCCATATCATGTAAAGATTTCTTCATACAAAAATTTTGCTACCTTGTTATCTCTGGTATGTTCGAATGATTTCACCTCAACCCATTTTGTGACATAGTCAGTACACATAAGGATGTATGATCTACCATTTGAGGGTGGATCAATAGGTCCTACAAAATCTAACCTCCATTTATCAAATGGTGTAATAACCACTCGTGGATGCAAAGGCATCTCACCCGATCTAGTGGGTTTGCGCATCCTCTAACATCTATCACATTTTCTGGTATACTTTACTACATCTCTATGCAAAGTTGGCCAATAATAACCGATATTCAGGATCTGTATAGTTGTTCTCTTGGCAGCAAAGTGTCCTCCACAAGGCTTGTCATCATAGGCATGAAGAATTTCATAAGTTTCATCCTCCCGAACACATTGTCTCATAACTTGATCTGGCCCTATATAGAATAAGCAATATGCTATCCATGAAAAATTGAAACTCTTCTCTTCAAGTAACCTTCTTTCCTTGGGTGAGAAATGAAGAGGATTTTTGTTAGCTGCTAGGTTGTTAGCTATGTCAGCATACCATGGAGTGTGTACATTGATTGAAAATAAATACTCATCTACAAAGGAATCATCAATGGCTGCAGGATCATCCTTTGTCTATAGTTTGGACAAAAAGTATGCTACTACATTTACTTTACCTGGCTTGTCTTTGATAGTGTAGACACCCAAAAATGGTCAACGCTTGCGAAGTCATACTTTAACATTTGTGCATTGCCTCATTTTAGGTTTTTGCGTCGCATTAACATTTCTCCTATGATTCGCACTTGATCTTTATCATTTGCGAGCATCGAGTCATTCTTCTGCATTCTTCAATCATCTCGTCCTCGAATTTGGTCCTGTCGACAACATTATCCAGTCATTATTTTGATCGATCTTATCTTGTTGCATCAATGTGCGTGCTGATTTGTCATCATTTTGGACATCATCAATCCTAATTAGGGTTTTGTCCTCCTGCCAATCTTATCAATTTTATCATCAATTTTATCATCAATCTCATCATTTTGGACATCATCAATCCTAATTAGGGTTTTGTCCTCTTATCAAACCTGTCAATCTTGCGATCGATTTGTCATCGATCGTTGTCCTCTTATCAATCTTGTCGATTTATCATCAATCCTTCAATCTTGTCATTTTACGATCGATTTGTCATCGATCGTTGTCATGTTCGATCTTGTCATCTTGCGATCAATTTGTCATTGATCGTGGTCATTATCAATCTTGTCATTTTGCGATCATTTTGCTATCGATCATTGTTTGTCTCGATTATGTCAATTTGGATCAATTTGTCATTGTTCCTCGGCAATTGGCGCATTCATCAATCAAATCATTTTGTTGCATTGATCATTTATCAATTCAAAATCATGACATTAATTATCTTCAATCAAGACCTAATTGTCATTTTTGCATTTCTAATTTGTCTTCTAGGGTTTCATGATTTATTCATTTAACCTAATGTGTCATTTCTTCCTTTAGGATTACTAAATTATTTATTAATCCTAAGTTTCCTCGTTACAATTAAATCTTTATTTAGTTGGCTAATTATTCTTCCTCTTGTAAATTAATTAATAAATGACAAATTGTTAATTAATTTACCTAATTTACTAATTCCAATTTTCTAATTTCCATCAAATTCTAATTCCTAATTTGTCATCAATTTCAATTTCCTATTTTCTTAATTTCTAATTTCTTTTCCCTCCTATTTCATCTCCTAATTTTATGGGAATGACATTTCAATTTGTCATAAATTGTCATAATTGACAATCAATCAATTTGACATAGAATGTGTCATAATTTGTCATCAATTATCAATCAATCAAATTGTGCATAGAAAGTGCATAATTTGTCATAATTTGTCATATTGATTTGCAATTTCCATTTGAATTGCATCATGCCAATCTTGTCATTTATCCAATTTCTCTATAAATTGGATGATTTTCAATCAAAGCTAATCCTTAATTCTTAATCTTGAATCCTTCGAATCCTTCATGAAGTCCGAATTTCTATCAAACTACCGAACTTTCGTTTCTAGTACTCTTGAGCTTTTTTGCTTTCAATTGTGTGAGCACTTGTAGGTGAGATCCACAAACCCATTGAAGAGGAAAGAACAACAATGGAGCCGCATGGAAGGAGTATTCAATTCTACGTCTGGTTTGCATAATTTTCATTTTGAATGCTTTGTTTTCATACCTTCATTGAATGTGCTTTGGAATTAGGTTCATTTCAATGAGTGTTCTTTTGATTATGTTATCATGTCTTGTGTTTTGATTGATCTACTTATCTTGTGATGATCCCTAATTTCTACGCTATAGATAGTGATATCAAACTCCTGCATAAGCAACAACCACCGTGCCAAACTGCCAAAAATGGAACTTTTATTCATAAGGTATTTGATGGCTGCATGATTAATGTGCACAAATATCTGATAGCCAATGATGTAGTGTCTAAACTTGTTGAGAGCATAAATAAAAGCTAACATTTCCTTCTCTGTAACAGTATAATTTAGCTCAGGTCCCTGCAATTTTTTGTTGATATAATAAATTGCATTCTATAAAACTCCTTGTTTTTGTCCCAAGATTGCTCCAATTGCAAAATCTGATGCATCGGTGTGAATGTGAAAAGGGAGAGACCAATTAGGTCCTTTGAGCGCTGGAGCTTGGGTTAAAGCTCCCTTGAGTTTCAAAAATGCCTCTTCACATTCTGGTGTCCATTCAAACTCAACATCCTTCGTCAAAAGAGAATACATAGGACCTGCCATCTTACTAAAGTCCTTTATAAATCTTCTATAATACCCTGCATGGCCTAAGAAACTCCTAACATCCTTTTGTTTTATAGGGGCAAGGAGGTTGATTATTACCTCAATCTTGGTAGGGTCAACTTGAATGCCTACTTGAGAAATATGATGCCCCAACACTATCCCTTCTTGCAGCATCATGAAACATTTTTCACTGTTTAGGGATAAATTATGATCCTCACACCACTGCAACACTTTGCCAAGATTGTGTAATGCTTCCTCAAAAGTAATTCCATAAGTAGTGAAATTGTCCATATATATTTCCATGCAATCATGGGCAATATTTCACCCTCTGAAAGGTTGCAGGAGCATTGAACAAACCAAATGGAAGAACTAAATAGGCATACATTCCCCAAGGGCAGGTGAAGTTTGTCTTTTCCTGGTCTTCTGGAGCAATTCTAATCTTATTATAACCACTAAACCCATCCAAAAATGAGAAGTATTGTTTTCATGCTAAAGAATCCAATACCTAATCAATGAAAGGAAGTGGGAAATGATTCTTTTTAGTGGCAGTTTTGAGATCCCTATAGTCCACACAAACTCTCCATTTGCCTCCTTTCTTAGGGACTATGACCAGAGGAGATACCCATAAACTGTCTGAAATAGGATAAATAAACCCTGCATTGAGTAACTTTTGCAATTCTTCCTTGACTATTTCCCTTAATGTAGTCCATTGATCCTTCGCCAAGGTTGTCTAACTGGCTTATAGTCTTCTCTGATATAAATCCTATGGGTGCACAATTTAGGACCTAATCCCTTCATATCATGATAATCCCATGCAAAAGCCTATTTATGGGTCTTGAGTAGTTTTGTCAAAGACAATCTTTGATTTGTTGTAAGTTGACTATTGATATTCAAGTATCTTCCTGAAGCAACCTCTACTTGAGTAGTTGACTGAATCTTAGGCACTTTAGTTAAACAAGAGGTTTTGGATATCCTAAAACAACAAGGTATGAAATATATATGTGGCTACAAGAGAACCCAAAAAACTAGAAGATGGAAGAAGAGTATACAAAGGACACAATGGTAGATCAGGTAATTGTTGGGTTGTACCGTAATGATTTTCTATGATGCTAGATAGTACCTTATCATCTTCCTAGAGTTCTATGAACAGTTCCCTGGCCAACATCATAAGTTGTTGAATAGAATTAAGTTCCTCTGCTTCTTCATCTAAATTTGGCCACATTGTTTGCTCTTGATCAATTTGAGGTTGTGCAGAAGAATAAAGTGCAAGTGTTTTAGTGGTGATACCATTTGAAATAGTCATATCCCCTAATCTACACCCTATGTATGCATCAACAGTAGCAAGCCAAGGTCTTCCCAGAATAATTGGATATCCCCCTAATGTTGCTTTAGGAGAGAGTATCATAAAGTCAACTAGATATTGTTGGCATTTGGCATTATAACAAGCAAGGAGAGATTGTTGGCATTTCAATAAGGATATTGAGAAGGTTGTTGATGATTATGGATATAACTGATTAAGGATGTTTACTGTCTTAATATTATTATTTTGTCATTGATGTCAAGAAATTGATTTTCTAATTCCGTATGATGTTGCCATATCTTGAGAAGTATGATTTGATGAGTATAAAGATGTCGATAAAAGACACAGAAAGAATGTCATGGATAAGGGGAGAAATAAGTTATTCAATGGGCAACTATTACCGAGTTAGAAAATGATGAGATCATGATGTTTAGATTGTTTTGATATCCTACATATGTTATTGATTGTAAGGTTAATACTATACTATGTTACCAAGCAAAGAACCTAGTCGGTAAACCCTAAGGAACCTAGTCGGTAAACCCTAAGGTTATCGCTATCGGTTAATGAAGGCAGAATGTCTACTGAGTGAAGTTTAGTATTCACCAAGTTGTAACCGAGCTGTAACAGAATGCATTAAATGATTACAAGCATTATTTAATGAAGGAAGATGATGAGCTGGCTATGATTAAATTATTGGTATGTCGTGAATGAAGTTTGTTAAAGAATCTATGGAAAAGGAAAATCGGCAGGAAGATCTACAACTTAGATTGAACCGCAATACCCTAGCACAAGTTCCAAGAAATGTATGCAAGTTCCAAGGCAGGGTAAAACATTTTCAGATCAAAGGATACATTGAACCTGGTCAAAGTTTGAAGATCTGATGGCTATGATTGATCATGGGAAATGTGATCAAGGAGATTAAGTGGTTGGCAAATTGTTTATAAATAGGGAACTATTGATAAACAATGCATGCGGGAAAGTGTATGCATAGGGATGCTACATAGTGATTACTGAGCACAGAAGCTTGAAGACCTATTTTGAATAACAGAGTATAGAGCTCAGCAGATGGACTAGATAAGTCCTAGATTGTATTGAACAAATAAGAATCTGCTTTAGCATTTTAGATGTGAAGTTGCAAATAGATTTTTATTGCTGTTATTTTGTGAAGTGACAGAAAATCTCTTAACTGAGTGGACTTAACAATCTTATTTGTAAAACCCTCTAGCAAGGTGACATTCTGATTGAGTGTTTGAAATCCTTTAACAAGGTCACTTCTAACAAGGTGAAGATCCTAACAGATCTGAGGGAAATCCCTTAACCGAGTAACATCTAGCAATGTATTTGTAATCTTTAACAGGATTTTCTTTTAATCGAGCATACTCTAAAAGAGTATATTTCTTAGTGGGTCTAAAATCCCACAGTGGTTTTTCCCTATTTGGGTTTCCACGTTAAATCTGGTGTTATGAGTGTTATGATGTTTATATGCTTTTGAGTTTGCATGTTTACCAGTTTTGGTTATATTACTGAAGTATATGTTACCGAGGTTGAATCTGATGTTTTTATGGAAGATTAAGTTTGTATGATTCACCCCCCCCCCCTCTCATCTTATTAGCTTGGCATCTGTACTTATTTTTAATTATCAGAACTATCAATTGGTATCAGAGCTTTGGAGTCCAAAAGAAAAAGTTTAAAGGTACTTGAGGCAAAGATACAAAGATGTATAAGAGGGATGCACCAAAGCTGAACAAGTCAAGTTTCTCTACATGGCAGAAAAGGATGAAGCTGCACCTATCAGGAGTTGGAGAATATGTTGTATATTATCTGGAGAATGATTTCATCACATCGAGCACCTATCCATTGACAATGGAGGAGATAAAGGCAAAGCAAGAACATATTCAAGCAATGATTGAAATAACATCTGCATTGACCGATTCAGAGTTTAATGATCTAGAAAGCTGCAATGATGCAAAGACAATGTGGGACAAGCTCATATCTGTGTATGGTGGAGATGAACATGTTCAAAGAGCAAAAGTGGATAGTCTAAGAGGACAACTTGAATCTATGAGGATGAATGAAGGTGAGAACATAACCCAGTACAGTACAAGACTAAAGGAGATTGTCAATCAAATCAAAGGAGCAGGTGGAACTATTGAAGAAAAGGATATAACAAGTAAGTTGTTAAGAACCCTTCTACCAGCTTATGCAATCTGAGTATATGCAATCAATGAATTGGGGTCTGTACCTAATATGCCAGTTTCTTTATATGCTACTATTGGTAAGCTACATGCATTTGAGTTAAGTAACTTTGATAATAGTGGGTCATCGGTAAATAAAGTTGAATATGCATTTAGTTCTTTTCATATTGGTGAATCTGATGATTACAATGATAGAATGAGTAAGTACACTAAAGGGGATCATAGTGGAGCAAGTGAAAGATTTCGCAAGAACATGGAGGAAGTACACAAACTGTATGAGGAAATCAGAAAGCAAGAAGAGTTTGAAGCACTATTAGCCAAAAGGTTACCGAGAGGCAAAGGTAAGTATAAAGGAAAACTACCTTTGAAATGTTTCAATTGTGATAAGATAGGACATATGGCTTCTAATTGTCCTGACAAAGAATCTACTGAAAAGAGAGATTACCAAGATGATAGACAGAAAGATAATCATTACAAAGGACACCGAGACTTCAGAAGAAGAGATAGAAAGTCATACTTAATAGCCGATGAGGAATCCAATGATGATAAATCAGATGAAACTGAAACAGAGGAAGTAGTTTATGTGGCTATCAAAGATGGATCAGATGAAGAAAGGTATGAAGAAAAAGCCCTAATATCTCACATAAATACTAATGATTCTTGGATCATAGATAGTGGATGCTCACATCACATGATAGGTGATAAACACAAGTTTGTTATGTTAGAAGACTATGATGGAGGCTATGTAAGATTTGGTAATGATGCACCATGTCCAGTAAGAGGTAAAGGATCCATAACACTTCTTGACAATGCAAGATGCAATGATGTTTATTGGGTTGAAGGTTTGAAATACAATTTGTTGAGTGTAGCACAGCTAAACAATACAGGATATCGAATAGAATTTCATAAAGGAATTGTCAAAGTTCATGACAAGCATGGAAAGTTAGCTGCTATCGGGACACAAACAAAAGGTAGCACATTTCACCTTGACTCAATTCAGAATAAATGTTTGTATGCAAAGATAGATGATATATGGTTATGGCATAAAAGGTTTTGTCATGTAAATTTTGATAATCTGATCAAAATAAGCAAGAAGCACCGAGTAAGAGGTCTACCGAGTCTTGAAAAACCTGAGAATGCTATGTGTCAAGGATGCCAGATGGGTAAAATGAAGATCAAGCTTTACAAGTAAGTCTTACACTTCTAAGGGAATTTTAGATCTTGTGCACGCTGATCTTTGTGGTCCTATGAAAGTTCAAAGTTATTATGGTGATAAATATTTCATATTATTTGTGGATGATTACTGAAGGATGATGTCAGTAATGTTTTTAAAAGAAAAATCAAAAGATTTTCAAATGTTTAAATGGTACAAGGCAAGAGTTGAAAATGAAACAGGAAGACAACTAAAATGTCTTAGATCGGATAGAGGAGGAGAGTTCACATCTGATGAGTTCAACTTATTCTGCAATGATCATGGTATAAAAAGACAAGTCTCTGCACCGAGAACTCCACAACAAAATGGAATTGCTGAGAGAAGAAACAGATCTATTGTGGATTGTGCCAGAACCCTAATGATTGAAAAGAAAGTGCCACAAACATTTTGGAGAGAAGCAATAAGCACTGCAGTTTACACCCTGAACCGAGTACAACTAAAGAAAGGTACTTTGAAGACACCATATGAAATCTGGTATGACAAGAAACCTAATGTAAGTTATTTTAAAATCTTTGGAAGTAGATGTTATGTACACAAGGATGATAGAAATGGCAAGTTTGATCATAAAAGTGAAGAAGGAACATTTCTAGGATATTCTTCTAAAAGCAAAGCATTTAAATGTCTGATCAAATCATCTAACAAAATAGTAGAAAGTGCAAATGTGAAATTGATGAATTTGCAGAAAGAAATGATGAAGGAAATCCCAATGAACCAGAAGATTATGATGAATTTGTCTATGTCCAACCGACAAGTCCTACCAAGAAAACTGCAGAAGGAAATGAAGAGAATATTCAGTTACCGAGTGATGAAGAAGATCATACACAACCTACCGAGCCTATATTAGCCAAATATGTTAGAAGACATCATGCACCAAGTTAGATTATAGGAGATAAGGATGATCCAGTGATGACAAGGAACAAACTGAGACAGAACACATGTCTGATATCTGAATTTGAACCGAGAATAGTGAAAGAGCCATTTAACAGTGAAGATTGGATAAATGCTATGACAGAAGAAATTGATCAAATCAAGAAGAATGACACATGGACACTGGTCCCAAGACCGAAGGACAAAAATGTAATCGATACAAAATGGATTTTCAGAAACAAGCTGAATGAAAAAGGAGAGGTCATTCGAAATAAAGCAAGACTAGTTTGCAAAGGTTATGCCCAAGAAGAAGGAATTGATTATGGTGAGACTTTTGCACCTATAGCTAGACTTGAAGGAGTAAGAACATTGTTGGCATATGCTGCTTACAAGAATTTCAAGGTATATCAAATGGATGTCAAATCTGCATTTCTGAATGGTATATTAGAATAAGAAGTTTTTATTGAACAACCTGAAGGATTTGCTGAAGACAATAATAAAGATCAGGTATGTAAATTGAACAAAGATTTATATGGTCTAAAACAAGCACCTAGAGCATGGTATGAAAGATTGCACTCTTATTTAATCAAGATTGGTTTTATAAGGACAAGTGAGAACAACAATATGTACATGAAGAATGATGAAAATGGAATACTGATCTCAGCCATATTTGTTGATGATATTATATTTTGTGGTAATGACTCTCTATGCAAAAAATTTGGAAATGAAATGAGCAAAGAATTTGAGATGTCATTAATCGATGAGATAAAGTATTTTATAGGTTTACAGATACTACAAATGAAAGATGAGATTTTCATTACTCAATCCAAGTATATAAAAGAAATCTTGAAGAAATTTGGAATGGAGGATTCAAAACCAGTAAGTACTCCTATGACTACCAACTGTATACTATCAAAGAATGATGAATCTGCATCTATTGATGAGACACTTTACCGATCCATGATTGGAAAGCTGCAATATGTTGTTCACAATAGGCCAGACATAGCACATGCAGTACATATAGTTGCAAGATTTTCTACAGAACCTAAGGAAACACACATGACAACAATCAAGAGAATTTTTAGATACTTACTGAGGATTATGGCTTAGTATATCAGAAAAGAGATGATTTTGATTTAAAAGTTTATACTGATGCTGATTGGGCAGGCAACATTGATGACAGAAAATACACAAGTGGAGGAGCTTTCTTTTTAGGAGAAAGACTAGTGGGTTGGCTTAGCAAGAAACAAGGATGTGTTTCACAGTCAACAGCAGAAGCTGAATACGTTGCTGTAGCATTGAATTGTACCAACATAGCATGGATCAAACAACTGTTGGAAGGTATAAATGAGAAAGTTACCGAGCCAGTAACTATATTCTATGACAATACTAGTGCCATTAACATTTCAAAGAATTCTGTTATGCACTCTAAGACAAAGCACATCACTATCAAATATCATTATCTTTAGAGAAGAAGCTCAAGAGAAGAAAGTGGTGTTGGAGTATGTTAGCACAAAGGAACAAATAGCAGATATCTTCACCAAGCCACTACCAAGGGACACTTTTGAGTATCTTAGAAGTAAGTTAGGGGTCCCACCCTTATCTTCTACTCACTGACCGAGTTCGGTGAAAGCATCAATTCGATGACTCTACATAATATCTTTTTAGGAGCTGATGCTGATTTACACACTTTAGGAGGTTTTCTAAAGGTGTACAGGAAAAAATACAAGGAACAGGAATTGAAGACAAAATTCTCTGACCGAGACTAAGTTGATACATAACTGCAGGATATCACTTCATACAGGAAGAAATTATGTTTTAGTTCTTTACTTTTTGGCATTGTTGTCAAAGGGGGAGAAGACTGGAGAAGACTGGAGAAAATAAAACCAAAAGAAAAGAGGAGAAGACTAATGTATGGGGGAGAATTCTGATGATAGGGGGAGAGCATTTTAGCACAACAATCTGAATCAATTAGGTCAAATCAATTGGTTTTGCCATCAATACCAAAGGGGGAGATTGTTGGCATTTCAATAAGGATATTGGGAAGGTTGTTGATGATTATGGATATAACTGATTAAGGATGTTTATTGTCTTAATATTATTATTTTGTCATTGATGTCAACAAATTGATTTTCTAATTTCGTATGATGTTGCCATATCTTGAGAAGTATGATTTGATGAGTATAAAGATGTTGGTAAAAGACACAGAAAGAATATGATGGATAAGGGGAGAAATAAGTTATTCAATGGGCAACTATTACTGAGTTAGACAATGATGAGATCATGATATTTAGATTGTTTTGATATCCTACATATGTTATTGATTGTAAGGTTAATACTATACTATGTTACCGAGCAAAAAACCTAGTCCGTAAACCCTAAGGAACCTAGTCGGTAAACCCTAAGGTTATCGCTATCGGTTAATGAAGGTAGAATGTCTACCGAGTGAACTTTAGTATTCACCGAGTTGTAACCGAGCTGTAATAGAATGCATTAAATGATTACAAGCGTTATTTAATGAAGGAAGATGATGAGCTGGCTATGATTAAATTATTGGTATGTCATGAATGAAGTTTGTTAAAGAATCTATGGAAAAGGAAAATCGACAGGAAGATCTACAGCTTAGATTGAACCGCAATACCCTAGCACAAGTTCCAAGAAATGTATGCAAGTTCCAAGAAAGGGTAAAATGTTTTCAGATCGAAGGATACATTAAACCTGGTCAAAGTTTGAAGATCTGATGGCTATGATTGATCATGGGAAATGCGATCAAGGAGATTAAGCAGTTGGCGAATTATTTATAGATAGGGAACTATTGATAAACAATGCATGTGGGCAAGTGTATGTATAGGGATGCTACATAGTGATTACCGAGCACATAAGCTTGAAGACCTATTTTGAATAACAAGGTATAGAGCCCAGCAGATGGACTAGATAAGTCCTAGATTGTATTGAACAAATAAGAATCTACTTTAGCATTTTAGATGTGAAGTTGCAGATAGATTTTTATTACTGTTATTTTGTGAAGTGACAGAAAATCTCTTAACCGAGTGGACTTAACAGTCTTATTTGTAAAACCCTCTAGCAAGGTGACGTTCTGATTGAGTGTTTGAAATCCTTTAACAAGGTCACTTCTAACAAGGTGAAGATCTTAACAGATCTGAGGGAAATCCCTTAACCGGGTCACATCTAGCAATGTGTTTGTAATCTTTAACAGGATTTGCTTTTAACTGAGCATACTCTAGAAGAGCATATTTCTTAGTGGGTCCGAAATCCCATAGTGGTTTTTCTCTATTTGGGTTTCCACGTTAAATTTGGTGTTATGAGTGTTATGGTGTTTATATGCTTTTGAGTTTGCATGTTTACCAGTTTTGGTTATATTACTTAAGTATATGTTACCGAGGTTGAATCTGATATTTTTTATGGAAGATTAAGTTTGTATGATTCACCTCCCCCCTCTCATCTTATTAGCTTGGCATCTGTACTATCTTTAAGTATCAGAACTATCAGATATTCCCAAGAATCTAAAGTGACAAAAATATTCTCAAACATCCCATCAAGTCGGACAATGGAATTATTTGCAAGTTGTAAGACTGTTGGGGTAGACCTAAGATCAGTAATACTGAGTTGTTGCATGACATCCTTGGTCATGACATTTATAGCTGCTCCTAAATCTATCAAGGCATTCTTAATTTGAGTTTCATTGATAACCACTTTCGCAATAGGACTGTCAGTGTTAGAATACTTAGGGACAATAATTCTACCTAACATAATATCAGCCAATTGTTCCATTACATGAACTATTTGTGGGTCCTTTTTCTTTCGTCCAGGTTTCTTTGAACATGCCTCCTTAATGGCTTTACCATATATGAGAATATTCTTAATATCTTGGAACAATGGAATCTTTACACATATATGTTTTAACTGATCAATAAGATCAAAAGCTATGTCGTCTTGTTGCCTAGTCACTTCTACCTGCAATTGTTTATGGTGAAAATGGATAACAACAATAACGATATTGCAAGGCTAAATGAATTCAACCACAAAACCCTAGCCTAACAACAACAAAGATCCACCATAACATATGAAGATTACCTAAGACAATGCAAATCAAACGAAATCACAAAGATTATACCATCACATGTCCAATAGGGTTTGGATCTCCATTCTTCCTATCTCCATTGATCTTGCTTGATATATTTGCTCTCAGATTTTATGTGCACAAGAGCTCAACAAAGAACGGAATGTGGTTGCAAGTAGGATCGTATATGTCAAAAGCGTAGTGTAGTCAAGTGCATAAATTGATTAGCCAGGGTTGATAATGAAAGAAGTATCCTCTTATATAGAAGACACTATATGAAATGGAGGGATAAGATTGAGAGGTGTAAAAGGAGGTCGGTTATGATTAGAGGGTAGGAAAAAGAAATAATAAAATAATGAAAGGGGTAGGTAGTGTATGAATTAAGAGATGAATGACATGTGTCATGGTTAGAAAAGGCTAATGAATTAATTAAATAAATAAAGATTTATTTAATTAATAGAAGAAGTGGGATCAAATTAAATAAATAAGATATTTATTTAATTTTAGGAAAAAGGATAATTTAAATAAATAAATGAATTTATTTAAATGAGAAATAAGGCTAGAAGAGGATAAATGAATTAATTAAATAAATAAAGATTTATTTAATTAATAGAAGAATTAGGCTAAAGTAATTAAATAAATAAAATATTTATTTAATTAGACATGACAATTTTAGGTGTCTACATTTTGCCCCTCTTTGAGACAATGTAGCTTGTTGCATTGTTTCAAAGAAGATAATATGAACTGATATAGAGTTGCCCCAAGATGGGAATGATATGCCCCCTCGAGAGATTGGATGAAAAAAAATGTCTGAAAAGATTGCAGACAATCTCTCGATAAGAAAGACGGGATAGAATGGACTGATCGGATAAAGTGACAGAGTCACGGGATAATGAAGACTGACTTGGGAAACAAGGGCTAGGGCAGTCTATAAGATAGACCACGAGGGAAATACATCCTCATTGTCATCCACACATCCAAGAGATCGGAGTGCAGAGCGAGATAAAGCAGCAGCAGTCAACAGCGATGGCAATGGCTCACAGATTCAATCGCATTCACCGATTTCAGAGGCCAGCAGAGGCAGGAGAGCCAATAAGTACCACAAAACCTCCTTGTACTTTGATGCATTTATTATTGTCATTAATGCATGCTAGGTAATGTAATAAATGTGCGTTTATGTCAGGAAAGCGCGTTTGTGTCCAAAAATGTGAATTTTTGTCTTCTAGGTCAAATCGGCAGTTCTGTGATGAACATACACTGTCGATTGGATAAGCTGCTGAGAGGATACACTCAAGCAGGTCCTCTAGGGAAGACTAGGATAACAAATAGGGCTAGGATTGACAATTCTGTGATAGAACATACGTTGCCAATTAGGAAACTACTCAAGAGGATTCACTCAAGTATAGGCCCTAGGATAAGATAGATCAAGGCACTTTGTGATGAACAGTGAGTACCAAGATATAGTACTTTGTGATGAATAGGGAGTACCTAAATATGAACAGCACTTTGTGATGAACAGTGAGTGCAAATGTGAGCAGCACTTTGTGATGAACAGGGAGTGCCAAACACGTAGTACTTTGTGATGAACAGGGAATACCACTAGAATAGAAGCAACACTTTGTGATGAACAGTGAGTGTCACTAGGACTAAAATGATTGATTTGTGTGACTGCAGGAGTATTTGCCTATGCTGGAGTCATGGGAGAGATTCCCATCGACTCAGAGGTTGTGACCTGAGTTGATAGCCGAGGACCAAGCTGCGATTGAGGCGATGGGATTGAGACATATTCTGTATGTGCCTGAGTTTCGAGTGAACATGGGATTGCTGATTGCACTGGCAGAGAGGTGGCACTTTGAGACTTGCACTTTTCATTTGTCGATAGGGGAGATGACAGTCACCCTCGAGGATGTATACAGGATCCTGAGGATACCGATAGATGGGGAGCTGATTCCTTACGATCGAGATGGAGACAGGGATGCACTGAGATGAGTGTTCTAGGATCCAGGACTGGAGATGAGGGTGGGACATGTGGCATGGGATACCATGACATGGATAGGATTAGCACTACCAACAGTGTTGGTAGGAGTTATCAGTGGGTTCCTCTGTATCAGTTTTGTACCATTTTTTATGATGATGTAGACACCTTCGGGTGATTGTAGCCATATGATTTTGACATCATTGTATCATGACACTTTATATATATATATGAGATGATTCATCTTTGCAGCAGCTATATGCATGTGTACCTATGTGATGAGATGTTCTTATGTGATGCTTATGATATGGATGCAAATATGTATATGATGCAATGCAATATATATATATATATATATATATATATATATATATATTGTTCTTTTATGTTTTATATGTGTATGCATGATGCAAATATGAATGTATGTAATGTAGATGAATATGATAATGCAAATGTAACTTGTGCTAACAGGTGTTGTGTGCAGGATGTGATGCAGTTGTGATATCTATATGTATGCATGAAATGCTTATATGTGGTAATGCAGGTGCAACTACATGAAATGCAAATGTTTTTGGTGTGTCATTATACTTAGTCATGTGATAGCAGGCTACGCGGACTTGAGAAGGATGATGGAAGTCAATCACGAAAGGGGGATGAAAGACAGAAGATATGAAAGTGAAAGAGCTTCTTGTGTGTTATCATCATTGAACTTTATTATGGCAAGTAGGTTATGACAATCGAGGCATATGTTCGACCCAGAAAGTCATTGTACCTGTTTGCATGGAGATAAGACAGTCACAAACAAAGAATGCCCTAGTTCATACTAGACTCACAGTGTCCTCATATCCTTGGACAAGTCATAGCATTACTAAGAGACAATCCATAGACAACAAAGAAAAATAGGTGACAATACCTCATCCTCGCCTTTCTAGTCAAAGACATCCTGGAGATAGAATCTCTAGTCAGAGACATCCTAAAAAAGCTAAAAGACATGTCACTAAAAAGATAAAATGAAAAGAAAACCAAGACTCGACACCAACATCCAATGTAGTCCTCAAATTTAGTGTCTCTTGTCACTTGTATAAGTCTTATTTGATTGTGGTCACAATGTTTACTTTCACAAAAAGGATAGATAGCATGGAACCATATGTTGTCTGAGTTTGTTGAAAGATTTGATTTTGTTGAAGCCCATTGTTGCTACTATCTCATATAAAACTGACTAAATCCATGAAACTGATACTTTATTGCGAAGAAGACAAAACTTTATTGCGGATTGGTGATGCAGATGTTGCTTTATTGCGAATTGGGCGCGGATAAATTGAAGAAAGATGGAAGAAATTGTACTCCTCGAAACATGTGATGTTCTCAGTTCCACACCCATCACTAGATGTAGGATTTTGCCTTAGCCACAGATAGGATCTGATTTATTATGGATGGAAAGGGAGGTGAAAAGGGAGGTTTATTATGAATGGCTAACCAATCTTGGGTAGATCAATAACAAGCCATGATGGGAATGGGTAAGTTTATTATGACCGAATAGGTTGTGAGTGTGTACAAAGTGAAAGGATGAAAGTGAATCCTGAAGGAGGGAGGAGCAATGTCTCTACGTATGGCGTTGGTGACCTAGTTTTCACCAAGGTACTTGCCCAGGGTGCCACCGAAGTGGTTTTCACCGTTGGATGAAATTATTTCTTTTTACTTTTTCTGATTTTTCAATGTTTTTTGTGTCACAAGGCGCCTGTTTGCCAGGTTTTCACCAAGTAACGATTTTTTTTGTTTTATAATTTTTTTTGTATTTTTGAAATTTTTTGATTGTTTTGTATTTTTGAATTAGGATACTCCGAAGAGCTATGTGTAAAACCTGCGAAGGTGCATGTTGTTGATAGGATCCTCCAAAGGTTCACCCTCTGTAGTTGAGAGCTGATATGCCCCAGATCCATATGCTGTTGTAATGATGTAAAGACCAAGCCAGTTTGGTTCGAACTTGCCCTTCTTCTCTCTGTCTTGCTGATTTTTAGGATTTTCTTTGAGAACTGAGTCACCCACCTCAAATGTGAGGCTTTACCTTATGATTGTAGCTGCATTGTTCCTTGACTGAATGATGTGTAGCTTGAGTGTCTGTCTTCCTTGATAAAGGAATTGAGATAGAATTACTAGTGTGTGGACTACACAGGCCCATATGCGTGTCACCTGAAGAAGTTTGGGCACCCCTGATAGAAAAGTCCTTCGAGGAAGTTCCTTTAAAGGTCCATGATGTATCGCCAGAAGGGACTGGATGTGTGGAACAAGTAGATGAGTGATGAAGGCTTATGATTGTGAAAAGAAGTGAAATTAAGATGACATGATGGAGACTTAGGATCAACAAGTGTCCTTTTTGACTTAAAATTTTAGAAATTTTGCCCCCAGTTATTTTGATATTAGGGGAGATCAACTCTTGTTCTTATTCTTTCGTAGGATTTTTATCCTTGACTTTGATTTTTGCAGAGTCCAATAGCTTTTGATTTTGATTTGAACTAAAGGACTTTTCTTTATTTTTGACTTTTAGATTTTTCTTTTCGTAGCTTGATTTTTGATCCCCAATTAGTAAGGGCTTTTGTAATTCTTGTTGATCCAAGTCTAGGAGAGGAGTGGAAATGGAATGAGTGGATGAAATGGTAAGGCTATGTGAGCTCTCAAAAAGACTAGCGATACGCTCAATAGATTCTTTGTTGGAACCACTCTTAGGACTATTGATATCAAGAGTTGCTTGCACCACTAAAGGAGATTTGCATTCAGACTTAATAGCCACAACACTAGGTGGTTCACACCCAATTCCTTGCAAATTGTTTATATATTGTTCCTATCGATTGAATACCTTAGGAGATAATGGGATTTGATCAACATGAAAGATATACTCACCACATCCCATGTCTTTAATCTTGAATTCTTCTTTCAGCTCTGATTGTTTGGATGTAGAAGCTTTCAATGATTCTGGATCCACATATGCTGAAGAAGGAATAGCTTGTCGATTGACTGGGATTGTTATTTTTTATCTATGTCGTAGATTGTTGCAATATATGAATGGATTTGGGTCAGCTTTGACAGTCACTTCAACTCCATTGTGTGGAAACTTGATGCATCGATGATATGTAGATGGTACTACGCTCATCTCATGAATCCAAGAACGTCCCAAAAGTATGTTGTATGTGAGATCTAAATCAAGGACTTGACAAACCACATCTTTTGTAACTGGCCCAACTCTGAGAGGCAAGGTGATTGTGCCTTTGGATGAACGCTCTTCATCATCATATGCTTTGATGGTAATTTTTTTTGTAGAATTCACAGCTTTATCAGAATATCCCAATTGTTTAATAGTGCTCAATGTACAAATGTTTAGACCTGCTCCTCCATCTATCAGGACTCGTTTTATTCGATGTTTGTGTATGAAGGCTTCAATGTGTAAAGGTGTGTTATGTGGCTGAATTACAGAGGCTTCATCGGCTTCTGTGAATGTAAGAGAGTGTGGAATGGAAAGGTATCCCACCATGGCTTGAAACTGGTCCACGTTCAGATTAGTAGGAACAAAAGTTTCTCTCAGGATTTTGTCAAGAATGGCTTTATGTGTGGGGGATATGCATAAGAGCTCAAGGATGGAGATGAGCGTGGGTGTCTTCCCTATTTGTTCTACAAGGTCATACTCAGGCTTAGTTGATGAAGAAGCGGTGTTCTTGGCTGTAGCACCTTGCAAAGTGATTTTACCTCGACGGGTTGTAACATGACATTCAGAGGTAGGTTCAGAAGAAGATCCAACACCTTTTAGGACAATCTTGGGTCTCCGGGTAGAATTCTCAGGGTTTTTGTCCTTGATGATAATGGTAGAGACGTAATTGTCCATTGAAATGTGATTGATAGTTGAATCATAGTTATAGGTTGCTCTGGTATAGTTGGTTTGGTCATCTGTGGCTTTAGCTTTTCCCTTGTCATGTTTTGGGAATGGTTCCTTAAACATCTCATGTTCTTGATTGGATGAGTGTCCCTCAATCTCAATGTCACCTCTATCAATGAGATCTTGTATGATGTTCTTCAGTCGATGACAATTTCCTATCTTATGACCCTTGCTCTTATGAAACTCACAATACTCGTCATCATTCCACCAATTTGGTTTAACCTTTAGTTCATATGGAGGAAAATCTGGAACTGTGATTACTTTGTTTGCCACTAGCTTTTTGAAAACTGACTCAAGTGGTTCTCCTAATGGAGTGTACTTCCTTCGTGATTTAGAAGTTGTTTGAGTATTCACCTGATTTGATCTGGAAAAAATGAATTTGGGTCACACTGTATTGGCATCAACAACACCATCATTGATTGTGTTCTTGTTTTTATTCCAAAATCTTGGCTTGTCTTTTCCTTTAAAGTCATCTTTGTTTTCCTTGAATATCTTAATGACTCCTTGTTCAATTAGGACCTTTTCTGTCGCTAAGCCTTTTTCAATGAAGTCCTTAAAGGTGGACAAACAAGCTTTCCTTAAGTCATAACCAATCTCTTTGTTAACATTTTGGGTGAACATTTCTACCATTTGTTTTTGTGGAATTTCACAAGAGCATTTGCTAGCTAGATTCCTCCATCTTTGTAAAAATGATGAAAAAGACTCTCCATCTTTTTGCTTGGTGTTGCACAAAGTAGTGACTGATATGTCTGTCTCTATGTTGTAGGAGAAATGTTGAATAAATGCCTCTGCTAAGTCACCCCATGACTTAATGCCAAGTGGAAGTTGGGAGAACCATTCCATAGCTTGATCGCCTAAGCTTTGTGGGAATAATCTCATCAAATATGTCTCTTCTGCTGCTACCTCAATGCAGGCTGTGAAAAATTGTCTTATGTGTGCCTTAGGATCCCCTTTGCCTCTATACTTATCAAACTTAGGCGTCACAAAGTGTGTAGGAAATGGAGGCATTGGAATGCTTTTGTCAAATGGATAGGGACATATGTCTCTCATTGTGTATGTTGGCTTTGGTGTATTTATGTCCTCCATTTTCTTTTGTAAGTCCCTGATTTGTTGCTCCAAATTGCTCTTAGGTGGAGATCGACTTCTTGGACCATACCCCATGATTGAGGCACCAATTGGAGGAGGAGCATGTTGCATATATGGATGATATTGATCATACACATGTTCATATGGAGGAGGTCTATAGTGATGTTGTGTATATGGACCACTTGGTATAGATTCATGTTGAGGAACGAAATATCTATTTTGTCCATGTATACCATACTCTACAAGCATGTCATGTTCTAATGTGTTGCCCCAAAATTTGACACGAGGTTTCCTTGTGTCCAAATTTTGAGCATGCCTTTGAATATCCAATTGCTTTGGTGGTTGATCCTTAGCATTGATATGTGATTGAGCATATTTCTCTACATAAGACTTCCATAATGGTCTGCGAAGGTGAGTATCATATGCTTGACCATGTGTATGTGGGACCTCTGGTTTTTGAAACAAAGATGATGGTGATTCAGGCACCATATGTGGTCCTCTATTGCCTCCACTATTAGGTCTCCTTTGATCCATGTTGGAGTGAGGTTGTTGCAAAGGTCGATTTTCCATTATTTGAGACATGTCAAAATCATGAGGTATCTTGGCTCCACTTTGTGCCATCATTTGTAAGAAGTATTGTCTATCCCTCCTCATTATTTCCTCAACCAATCGATTGAAACGAGGATCCATAATGGATTCTTCCACATCTGCTGAATGTACTGAAAAGTTGTCCATATCATCATTGTGTGTATCATTGTTGTTTGTAGTGTCCATGTTCTCAACATTTGGAATGTTTCTATAGGCATCCATGTCAGGTAATGTAGTATGATCAAAATTGAAAAAGATATCATTGTCATACTCATAAGAACTCATGTTTGCGGACTCTTGAGCCTCTTTAGTTTCTCTCCTAGATTTTTGAAGACGGGTTTCAACCATGAACTAGGTATTGACCGAGATGTGTGAGACTAGATGAAAAATGGAAAAAGTATGGAAGACCAAGAGTTGGATGGAATGTAAATGAATCTGAGGTTTACTTGCAATGTCCAAAATGTAAGACCAAGTATGTATGTAGTAGAGTAGGTGTGACTTCCAAAAAGAGGATAGTTTCTCTTGATGAGGTAAGTTGACCTTGACTCTAAGTAAAACCAAATGAGACCCAAAGGTGATAGACCTTGATGAGGGACCACTTAGCAAAATGTTGTTGTATGTAGTGTGTTGACAAAGTATGATGAGAACAAGCAAGTGACCTTTTGACTCAAGTTTAGACAAATGTGACTGCAATGTGAGGTGTAAAGCAATGATGGACCTTGTGAGACCCAAAGACAGGTTGAATGCTAGATGAAAACCTAGAGAAACAACCTACGAAGCTCAAGAATTCCGAAACTGATTGCTCTTGTTTGCTAGACTGTAAAATTTTTTCAATTTGTGAAGTTGTTAGTTGTGACCAAATCTGAATGTTTGACTGTTTTTCGTGACAAGAGGACACAATGTTGATGAGGACTCAATGTTTGCAAGTGTTTAGACTCAAAATGACTCTAAGAAAAGTGTGTTATTTGATGTAAAAATGTTTTGCATACACTTGAAGACACAAAAGACACAATGTTTTGTTGTTTGGTCTTGAATGTTTTGAATGTTTAAAATAAGTCAAGCACAATTCTTATGGCTGGCCAAGACAATAGTTGTTGATCCCACATGAGGTTTTACCCTCGAGGCTACGCTATTCAGAGCAGATACTTAGATGCTTGACCTCACTGGCTTCACCCTCGGCACTCACTTCTCGGGTCAGCCAAGCATCAGTCCCCATGAAAACTCCCCGTGGCGAACTTTGTATCTCTACTAAGAACTGTATGTGTGTGGGCCGCTACCAGAGGTCTGACCTCCTGCCTCAACAACTAGAAGGATTTTGGCTTCTAAAACAAAAAGGTGCTAGTAAGGGCATCCACTCGTGTGGCCATACATGTGGCAATTTCAGCTCTATAAATATAGAAGGCTCCCAGCCGGTAGGGGTTACGCCCTACAACTGATCAAATAAATTTGATCAAATGGGTTTATGGGGAGACATAGTGTCGGTATGAACTAATCAACACACATTATCCATAGTTTTCACCATGAATAGAGTTGTTTATAGTGGTTCGGAAGAGGTGGGTTTTCCTCGCTACCACTTGGGTCGTTCTCTTCTCACTAGTAGTCCTAATGACCACATGGGAAGACAGGCTCTCTAAAGATTAAACAAAAAGAGCCTATTGCTCAAGACACAAAAGACAACGATTCAATTTTAGTCCACCAATTGAAGTGTTTGCTAGTCTATGAAAATAAGGCACACAATAAAAATCCAAAAACCCTTGACAAGGACCTACAACAAAGATTTATTAGTAGTTTGGATTGTTTGAAATAATCACCCCTTCCTGCAAGCACACAAGTTAGGTAAATTTTAGATCCAAAAGACTTTGTGAAATAGGGGCCTTCAACAATGCATTTTGTTGACCAATTCAAAGATCTGATTCATCATAAAAAAAGACCATTTGTAAAATTTCAAGAGATTTCCAGAAATGTAAGAAAATCCAAAAAATTTGCTAATTTGCTCCAAAAATTAATTTTTTATGAAAAATCATAAAAAATTCATATAAAATGTAAACTCAATCCAAAAAATCTAAAATTTTTACTCGAGAGTCTTGATGGTCTTCCAAACCTGCATAAAAAATTTTCTACAACAACTCCAAGCAGTTTGTGAGATATGAGTAAAATAATGCAAAACCCTAATTTTCAAAGATCGAATTTTTGAGAAATAATTTTGCATCAAATTTAAAATCACAAAAAACAGATCCTGTGTATAATTCTGAGATATTTCCAAAAATGTAAGAAAATCCAAAAAATTCGCTAATTTGCTCTCAAAATTAATTTTTTATGAAACCTCATAAAAAATTCATATAAATTTACAAAATGATCCAAAAAATATGAAATTTTTATTGAATCCTTTTATTATTTTGCCTGACCTACATAAAAAATTTGATGTCACAATTCGAAGCCGTTTGTGAGATCTGATCAAAATAAGGAAAAACCCTAATTTTTAAAGATCCAATTTTTAGGGAAATATTTTGCATCAAAATTAAAATCACAAAGAACAGATCCTATGTATAATTATGAGAGATTTCCAAAAATGTAAAAAATCCAAAAACTTCTCTCATTTGCTCTCAAAATTAATTTTTTATCAAAAATCATAAAAAAATCATAGAAAATGAAAATGTGCTCCAAAAATTCTGAATTTTGGATTGAGAGCTCCTGATACTTTCTTCAACTTGCAAAAACAAATTGGTGCAAAATTTCCTAGCTGTTTGTGAGATATGATCGAATCTCTCCAAGATCTTGATTTTGTGTCCAAAACCCTAGCTACACAAGATTATTCTCCAAATTGTTTTACAAAACAACAATATAGGGTTAGAAAAATCTGCAAAAAAAACACAGATCTAACAAAAATCCATGTCCCACGGGGCATGCCAAAATGTATATGGTGAAAATGGATAACAACAATAATGATATTGAAAGGCTAAATGAATTCAACCACAAAACCCTAGCCTAACAACAACAAAGATCCACCATAACATATGAAGATTACCTAAGACAATGCAAATCAAACGAAATCACAAAGATTATACCATCACATGTCCAATAGGGTTTGGATCTCCATTCTTCCTATCTCCATTGATCTTGCTTGATATATTTGCTCTCAGATTTTATGTGCACAAGAGCTCAACAAAGAACGGAATGTGGTTGCAAGTAGGATCGTATATGTCAAAAGCGTAGTGTAGTCAAGTGCATAAATTGATTAGCCAGGGTTGATAATGAAGGAAGTATCCTCTTATATAGAAGACACTATATGAAATGGAGGGATAAGATTGAGAGGTGTAAAAGGAGGTCGGCTATGATTAGAGGGTAGGCAAAAGAAATAATAAAATAATGAAAGGGGTAGGTAGTGTATGAATTAAGAGATGAATGACATGTGTCATGGGTAGAAAAGGCTAATGAATTAATTAAATAAATAAAGATTTATTTAATTAATAAAAGAAGTGGGATCAAATTAAATAAATAAGATATTTATTTAATTTTAGGAAAAAAGATAATTTAAATAAATAAATGAATTTATTTAAATGAGAAATAAGGCTAGAAGAGGATAAATGAATTAATTAAATAAATAAAGATTTATTTAATTAATAGAAGAATTAGGCTAAAGTAATTAAATAAATAAAATATTTATTTAATTAGACATGACAATTTTAGGTGTCTACAACAATCATTGAGGAAATGGAGGTGTTTTAACAAGTGTACCTGAAGTTTCAGATTAAGGCACTTGCTTAGGATCTGTAGGTTGGTTAGGTATAGTATCTTGTGCAATTTCCTCAGATGGTAATTTTGTTATAACTGGAGGAGATGGGGCAGGTAACGTTGTTCCTGACTGCAAGTGAATGTCACTTATATTGAGAGAGTATGTGGGATATTGATAAGGATCAACTAAATAAACTTGTTGCTATTATTGAGGTTTATTATTAGGATTTGGCACAGACTGAGTTGGCAATTGAGTGGACTTGGGTGGAGTAGAATTAGCAGCTAGAGGCATTAAAGTTGGCTGTTGGAATTGTTGTGGTGGCTGTAGGAAACCAGAGGATTGATTTGACCATTGCTGACCTCCCCTCCATTGAGGTGACTGCTGCTAGTTACTTTGGGATGGCTACCATGGACCCTGAGATTGTGACCAATTCCCTTGTGGTTGCTGCCACTGAAAGGAAGGGTTTTGATAACTGGGCCAAGGATTTTGGGAATTATTCCAAGCCTGAGGTATATAGTTCCCAAAGTTTTTAGAATATGAAGGTTGCCACTGATTATTTTGTGCATAAGAATTCATTTAAGGACCAGCAAAAGACAATGGATCTTGTCGCATACCTTGTCTTGGGGGCCATGGCCTTCGTTGTGCAATATAGAAGAGTTGCTCATCATCTCCATAAACTAGCTGGAAATATGGAGGAGCCTGATGACTATCAATTTTAGCAAGAAGCTTACATTTGCAGTCCTTTTATTCTGCCTACAACAAGGACAAAATTCAGCAAGCATTGCCTCTGCTTCTTCATGCTTCTTCTTTGCTTGAAGTGTATCCAATTGAGTAGCCATGTTATTAATAATGTTTTCCTTAAAATCCTTTAGCAGATGAGTTATCTCCATCCTTGAGACTGTTGAAGATGCCTTTGTTGCTGAAGATTCGGGACTATAGTATCTACCTTTCTTGGCAGAAGCCCAGGAGTATTTTTGACAAATCTTCCTGATGTCATCCCATTGAGCTTGAGTAATGTCTCCTCCTCCCATGAGGTCTAGCGATTCAATACAGTCCTCACTGATTCCCCTTAGAAAAATCAATTTCAAGGATTCTTCACTCAAGGTGCTATGCTTAGACTTCCTGACACTGAACAAAAACCTCTCAAGATAATCTTCCAATATTTCATCTTCTTTTTGTTTCATGTGGAAGATATCATCACCATGTCGATCAATTCCTTTGTAGTAATCTTTATACTTATCCAAGAATTTTTCCTTCATTTCATCCCAGGTAGTTATTGGATTTCTACCTAAACTCATAAACCACCTAAGAGTAGCTTCTTTTAGAGTAGCAAAGAATAGCTTGAGTTTATGGGCATCAGTAGTATAATCATAGGTTCTGCAGATAATATCAAATTCAAACAGAAAAGTATCTGGATCTTCTGTGATCAAGCCATGGAACTTTGGAAGAGAGGAGGCCGGTATATTCTTCAAATTTGCATTATCATGTAGGTCAAGAATAGGGAATTCAAAGGTGGGATCAGGAGATGGTGGACCTCCTCCCCCAAGAGCTACCATTTGTTGTTGATAAGGAACTAGAGGTAAAATATTTTGTTCAGAGGGTTCATTTAAGAAATCAAGGTCTCCTTTTGATAAATCAAAAGCACCTTGGTTTCTAGCTTCCACCAAAACTTCAGCAAAATGATTTATATCTGGGGCTTGATTTGGGTTTATTTCAAGAGCAGACTGTGAGGGAATAAATCTTCCTAATGCATCTCTTCTTCTTCTTTTTCTATGCATGTAGATTTTATGAATGAATTACAACAACTAATTTTAAACCTAAAATAAACTAAAAGACTTAAAACTAATGGCTACAAAAAGTTCTTAGCTTGGCATCATCCCCAACAACGACACCAAAAATGTTTGTCCTCGCAATTGGAATAGTAACTAGGTTCTGAAACCTCAGCTCAGGGATTTGACATCCTTACTGAGCAACTACCTCTCTTATCACAAAGGTTCATTTACTTTATCAACCGGGGACGTGAACTTGAAATGGGCCGACACTATATGTGCACTAAGCTCAAGTTGAAGCCATTCTATCCTACTGCAGGAAAATGAATTTTTTTGAAAGAAATATGCAGAAACATAATGACTTAGCACTTTATCAAAACTCACAATTGAAAGAAACTTAAGCAATTGTTATTAATGACAATGTTCTGGTCAGTGGAAATGGACTACTCTACTTGCTTTGGCTACATGAATAGACACAAGAACTGTTTCCAATGGTTGTAGGAATAGTCAAATACCAAAATAACAACTATCACAAAATGGAAATTAACTAACAAATGCACATGAACTACTCACCAAGTGGCCCCCCTTGAGTGAGTATATCCAAAACTCAGATAATGATTGATAAGCTCAGAATACCATCATCTTATTTATTTCAAATTGATTTCAGTATACATAAGTCTAAAAACCCAAATACTACTAACTCTATGGTCACTCTGTCTACCCCCATGAGGAGATAGAGACCTTTATTTATAATAAAAACTTATAACAAACTTCCAACTGATCAACCCACGTCCCAAAGGAATAGGTGAGCAGGATTTATTACATCAAAAGAAGAAGTTAGCACATAAATGTAGAACAAACAATTGTCCCACTGCTGAGAAAATAAAGTGCAACCTCCTTTCCTAGATTTATGCTTCATCAAGAACAAACATGAATGCTCCACTAATCTCTTTGCTGAAGAAGTAGTCAATTGGTTATGAGCTCCTTCAATGCTGCTCCACTTTGACTAGGTTTGCATCCATCAACATGATGATGTATCTCTTTAACCGCAAGCTTAGTCATCCTCTCATCTTGGCTGACCCTGCATCATGGTGTTAATGTGCACAAAAGCATGTGTATCCATTGATGTTGTAGTCACATAAATCTGTCCACTTAATTAAATGAATATTTAATATTTATTTGATTATTTAACCATCAATTAATAATTAATTAAATTAATATATTTAATTAATTCATCTTAACCCTCTTCTCCTATTAATTAAATAAATTATTCAATTCATTTGATTTAATTCACTTAACCAAATTCAGACCATTAATTAAATAAATAAATCATATTTATTTAATTAAATCTTCTCTCACATTTAAATAAATTAATATTTATTTAAATCCCCCAAAATCCCACCTCTCACATTTAAATAAATTAACATTTATTTAAATCACCTTTATCCTCTACCCACTTGCATTTTCCTACAAATGCAAGTTGCACAACTATTTTAAATAAATTATTTATTTAAAATCCTATTTATCCTCACCCACTTGAAACCTTTAATGGTTTCCCTTAAAGTCTTCAAAACTTGATGGCTTTAAAGTTTTCAAACTTGATGGCTTCCTTCTATAGTCTTCTTAAGCCTTTAATTGCTTCCCTTAAAGTCTTCAAGCCTTTAATGGTTTCCCTCAAAGTCTTCAAGCATTTTAATGCTTTATCTTCCTTTTTCTCATTTAAATAAATTAATATTTATTTGAATATTTATCCAAATGCAAATTACACCATTTAATTGAAATAAATGATTTTATTTTAATTGAAAATACCAAAATTCCTCCCACTTGCATTTTCCTACAAAATCCACTTACATGCCTAAACCCCTTCTAGATTCTTCTAAACCCTTCCTAATTAACCTAATCCATCCCCTAAATATTGTCACATTCCTAAGCAAATTGGAGTCACTTCTCAAAGACTCCAAAGTCTTTGAAAAGCAATTAATGCTTTATGTGTTCAACAAATTAACCTCTAAAGTCTTCCAAACCACTTATGGCTCTTACATGAACATTAATGGTTAATTCCACTTGCACCCATGGTTAAGGACTTTGACCCCTAACTTAACCCTCATGTAACCCATGTGTCTCTTCAAAGCATTTATTTCTTTGACTAGGGTAACCATCATGTCCCCTCAAGCATTTAATGCTCCTTATCTCTCCTCTCAAGTCTCCTCATGGTGACACTTGTCAACATGGGATTGGGTTGAAAGTCTCACATGGATTGAATATCTTTCAATCCTAACCCTTGTTAAGATTACTCAATCTTAACCCTTCATTTCCCCATTTCTTCTATAAATAGAACCCTTCTCCTCAAGCAAAGAAAGAAGCATTAGAGTATTGTTGTTATACTGGCATTAGCATAGAGTTTTCTCATAGCATCACTATCTACACTTGCATAGCATTTGCTTATCATATTCAACTATCTTGAATCTCCATATGGCATCCATGGCTAGTGCTAAAAGCTGAGAGCTACACTCATTTGGGACTTGGAGAGGAGAGGAACAAGGGAGGAGCAACTATGAGCATCTTGATTAGCTATTTTATTCTATGTTTATATGCTTTCTATTTCATGCTTAATATCTCTCTTGATGTGCCTATTTAGGATAATCTTTTGTTGCTAACACTAACGTTTGTTTCTTGTGCTCTTGTGTGTGTTGCCATCAAACAGATTTTCTAATCCTTTTTGCAGAGCATCATTTGGTGAACCCGACATGAATCAAAGAGCAATCATTTTGAAGACTACTAACTTTTGAATGTTTTAATTGACACACAGGTCATTCTCTTGCGTTTTTGTTCTCAATTTAGCACGTTTGCAAATTGATACTTTAGCACTATTGTCTATATTGTTGCTCTTTCGTGTTAAATAGCACTTCTGTTTTCACACAGAGTAGAGCTATTGTAACAAAGAGTTGTAAGAAAATTCCTTGTAACCGAAAACCAAAAATTTTAGGCTTCTAGAAGCCCACACTAACATTTGATCACTGATTGTGTGCAGGTTCTAATCTATTTTGTGCAGGGGAAGGAGTTAGTTTAGAGGCTTTAAGTTTCTTATTTTTTTACTTTCTTTCAACAAAAGTTGGTTAAAAAGAATCCATTCTCCCTTCTTGTACAAGTTAAAATAAACCTCACATTTTATTTTGGAGTGCATAAAATGAACCTCAAACTTGTTTTTGGTGCTTAAAAGAAAATTCATCTTTCTTTATTGCAAGGTAAAAACAACAACTTCAAATTTGCTTTCATTGCAAGTTAGGACTCATTTTCTTTTGGTGCTTAAAATCAACAACACAAATTTGATTTCCTTGCATCAATTCGGACCTAAAATTTACAATCCACACTTCAAAATTTTGGTGCAAATAAAACTTACAATCCACTTGTTCCAATTCTTGCAAGCGATTTACTTCATGCAAACAAGCTTTTCATTAAGTTGACTAGGATTTCCAAATTCTAGATTACAAAACACATTGCCTTTGAAAGTTAAAAAGAACACCATGGCTGTTGGAGCAACATCTCCAAATAGTTAGATCACATTGCAATGACAGATTAAAAAGAACAAGTGTTTTACGTGTTTGGCACGCTTGTGCAAAAAGTCGGTCGAGTGGTCCTACCTCTAACACACACTATCCTCTCCCTTGGCTTTCGTGGTCCTAGGTGCAAGAGAAAAGTGTTAGTAACATTCAAAAATTTTATTTTTTTTAAGAGAGGCCTTCCAAGGGATCGATACTCTTGGGAACGACCTCAAGCGGTAAATCCTTCAAGCCGCTATAGAAATCAGGTGAGAGCGAAAGCTGTAGCCTTGGGTATAGTTGTTCCTACAGTGTAACTGGCCGAAAGGACAAATGGGCCCCACCACCAGTTACAAGGCTCTTAAGTGAGTCACTGCAGAATGAACTTATGTCCAAAAACATCGAATATGACTAAACACCTTTAAGTAGTAGCCCACCCGTTCTATTGATTGAGGATATTTGCGATATAATTTAGTGCAAGAGCATAGATGGTTTTGCTCCCAAGATACTCACCATACATATTTCCTTGAGTAGAAACATAGCTTTTTGAAAAGTCACTTGTGGCTTGATAAAGGTGGTGACTCCCCCATCATAGGGATCATCTATTTGTTATGCTCGTGCAAGACTTAGTATATCACATCCTTACTTGTCAAGGCGGGATTCATAAGGTATGTAGTACCAAAGTCGAAGAAATATCAAGATGTGGGCTAAATTTATCACAACTGGCCATTTGACCTTAGGGATAAAAAGTGTCTGAAGTGTGTTCATTTTAAAGACCAAGTGCAAACTAAGCCGACTTTCGGCTTTGGAAATACACCTAAAAATACATCTAAAGGAAGGGTTATATAAAAGTCCAAGGATTGGGTTGATCTAGACCCATACTCATTTGTGCCTTTGGGGCAACATTCTTGTGTTTATGTGCTTGCTTTGTTTTCTTGTCAAAGAAAAATCAGAAAATCACTTCCCAAAAACAAAGTATTCATCCAACCAAACATCTGTCAAAACAACCAAAAACATCAAAAACAAGGTACAAACAACAAAGAGTCAAATTTTATGACCATTCTTCACATCTTGCAAAAGAAGAAGCGTCATCAGAATATCAACTTGAAAAGAAGACCATTGAGCTCAAAGGCTTTGATCAAAAGGAGGAAATTCTTCTATATAAATAGACAAATCTTTGTCTCACATAGAGTCTTTCTACGTCACATGCGTCTCTACCTTTAAGGAAAAACAAACGAATTTGATTCCGAATCATTGAACTGCAGAGCTTTTATGTAATATAGAGCTCTGAGTTATCACAAAAACCAAGGAGGAAAGATTAATCCCAACTTCTTCCCAAACGTTTGTATCACATACAACACAACTCGAGAAATACCACCAACACCCGAAAGGGAAGAGATAGAGTTTGTCCCATTTGTAACACAAAGTTTTTATTGAAGTTGAAAACATTTTCATCCATCATCTCACTCATACATCATCACTTCATCATCAATCCGTCCCAACTCTCAAAACATTAAGAGGTTCTTGTCCCAAGTTCTCTTTTAGATATTGCTTGAAATCAAACACATCACGTCACTTTTTAGATTGTTTCTACATCTAGGATAAGCTCATCCTAAGAGACACATCTACGCAGGTTAAAACTAGTTCATGAGTGAATCCTCTCATTACTAGGTAGTTAAATCTGTAACACATCTCAGATTTCTCTACACCTTATCACATCAAAACTTATCAAACAAACAAGCAATTCAAAGAAGGAATTTTGGTTACATCTACCTTAAAAGTGCTAGAGATCCACATGCAACACAATTCACCAATCATCAATCTCTCATTTCATCAAAAACTCATCATCATTTTCACTCAACTTCAACAAAGACTCATAAACAAAATGGCTCAAACCCGATCACGGTCAAGACAACGAGAAATAGAAATGGAAGAAGAAGAAGAGGACAATCTTAATGAATTTCAAGAAGCACTTGGAGGAAATGCAAATGACAAAAACCTGAGTACTCCTACTCCTACAACAATAGAAAGGGCTCAACATAACCCTCTCTTTAATAGACTATTTGACGAAATACTCAAGAGCAATGCGGATGCTCACTTCTTAAGACTCGCTCAAGAAGGAGGAAAACTCCCCTCTGACTTTGATCTTGCCCAATTAAGACAAGCATCAGAAAGACAAAGTCACCATGAAGAGGAAAGAGGTAGAGATCCCATCAGATATAACATTCCTCGAGGTAACCCACCACCTCCTCCTCCAAATGAAATGGAGATGTTGCGGCAACAAGTCGAGAATCTCACCCAATAGCTTCATAGTGGTGTCAAGACTAACCAATTCTCACTCAATGACATTTGTCCCTATCCTTTTGATAGGAATCTTTACATGCCACCATTTCCACGAGGATTCGAAACACCCAAATTTGAAAAATATAGAGGAAAGGGAGATCCCCGCGATCATGTCCGAGAATTTCATTCCACTTGTCTCGAAGTAGCATATGAAGACACATACCTAATGCACCTTTTTCCCCAAAGCTTGGGAGGAACAACCACATCATGGTTTTCCTGACTACCAGGTGGCATTAGAACATTTGAGGAACTTATCCAAAAATTCCTCGCTCATTACTCTCATAACATTGAACGCGACATCACCATGGCTGATCTATGCAACACTAAACAAAAACCAGGTGAACTATTCTCAGTATTCCTGCAACAATGGCGCCAAATGTCTAGCAGACGTTCTCTTCAGTTACCTGAACGCGAACTAGTGGAAATATTCATTTCCAACTTAAACAAAGAAATGGAATTTCACCTGGATGTTAAAGACATGGACTCTTTTAATGATATGATCACCAAGGGTTTGAAATGTGAAAGGGCACTCATCAAGAAAGGACTCATCAAAATCTTTAATGAACCAAAAGATGGTCCTTGCCCACGCTTCAATAGCGATAAACCAAACTTCTGGAATAAAAACAAGAATATCGTCAATGATGGGGTTGTGGATGCCCGGACTATCCAAAATGCACAACTTGTGGTTCAGTTTGCAGGACAGAATCCTCCACCTCAGAACAACACAAATGTTCCTTCAAATCAAGGTCGCATCACATCTCATGATGAACCAAGACCTCGTCAGCAAAAATAGAAATGAACATACCCTCCCTTAGGGGAACCCATTGAAACAGTATTGCGACAACTCATTTCTCAAAATTTGGTCACTCTACCTAAACTATCAAACTATGAGCCTCAGGTCAAACCGGCATGGTGGAGAGATACTGAACACTATGAATTCTATCAAGGAAGAGGACACAAGACAAGTAATTGTCACCGCTTGAAAGATCTTATTCAGGATCTTATTGACCGAGGAGAAATTGAAATTGAAGGACATGACCCAAAAACAACAAATAATGATCATCTGATGTTCAAAAATCCACTTCCATCCCAAGATCAAAGGGGTCCTTCTACTTCTAGGCGAGGCACTGATACCACTGATTATACACAGGCTGCGTATAATTACATTATAAATCACCTGTATGATGCCAATGAACAAGTTGCAACAATAACCTTCAAAAATCCCAACTCAAATTGCAATGTTGTTACACGTCGTGGCAAGGTCACCATAAAGGCAGCTCCACAAGGCACCACCTCTATCCCAAAGCAGTACAACCTTGTGGAACAATTAGACAAAACCCCTGCGCTTATATCCATTTTAGAGCTTTTGTGCCTCTCGCCATCTCATAAAACTATCTTGGATCAAGCACTCCAAGAGGCGTCAGTCCCTACAAATCTGAATACAAACCAATTTCAAGCCATGGTTGGAAGTCTGAAGTCATCACCTTGTCTCACTTTTTCTGAAAGTGATAACTCTTCCTTCCAGCAACCTCATAACACCTCACTCCACATCGAAGGATTTATTAACCAGCATAGGATCAAGCGAGTCTTGATCGATAATGGAGCAGGCTTGAATATTTGTACATTACAGTTGGTCACAACATTGGGATATGCAGTAGAATCAGTGGATCCTCGCAAGAAGATCACAATCAAAGCCTATGACGACGTAGAGCGTTCATCCAAAGGAGCTGTGGTACTACCAATCCGAGTGGGCCCCGTGGTAAAGCACATCATTTGTCAGGTTCTGGACCTTCCTCTGCCATACAATCTATTGTTAGGACGACCTTGGATACATGCCATGCAAGTCGTTCCATCTACCTACCATCAATGTATCAAGTTCCCACATAATGGTGTAGAGATCACAATCTTGGGCGATGCAAATCCCTTTGCGTTTTGCCATAATATCAGCCATCAACCAGAGATTACCATTCCCAATAATAGAGAAGCCATTTCCTCCACATCCTATATAAGTCTCACCTCTCTTGCCAGTTCAAACACCACTATACCAAAGCAAGAAAAGCTTAAGATGAAACTAGTAGAGGAAGGTCCTGGGGAATACAACTTGAGTCAACTCTTTTGTGTGGGACAAATGCCCACTTCTCCTCGAACACATGGTAAACCACAGCAGTTACTCCAGCAACCACTAATCACGCCTGCATGTGCTTTGACGCCTTTCATCCTTGGAAAGAGTCAAGAAGAAGAAACCCAAGATGAGGACTTGGCGGAATGGATCTATAAAGATACCATCACCACTGATCTACCACAAGTTAAACTTCCTAGGAATCAGTATGGCAAAGGCCTCCTCATTATGCAAAGGATGGGATATGATGGTCAGAGTGCTTTGGGATATTGCAAACAAGGACGACATGAACCGCTGCTCCCGGAATTAAAGCCCAAAGGTAACACAGGCCTAGGCTTTGAAAAAGAGATCTTTCCTAAGCTCAGATTCAAAGGAAAACCCAACAAACCATTTTGTCCACCTACTGCAAAAAGGACACCTTTCATAATCAAAGCACCATCAAGCACCATCCCAACTGCCCCATCGAGGCTCAAAACCCTAACACAACTATCACCAATGTCGCTCATCCCACCAAGCGAACCAGTAATCCCATCAGCAGCACCATTAGCAGCAGCAACTGTATCAGAACCTGCAGCAGCATCTATAGCACCAGTAGTTCCAGCAGACGCAACTAAGTCAATATTACTGATACTCCCCATATTGGATTCCTTTATCCCCATCAATCTTCCTGCAGCACCGATCACTACAAAGGTACATCAACCAATCACACCTGCAGTATTTAACTCAAAGGACATCCCAGTATGGTATAGTAATCAAATGCTAGAAAGTGACTCAGAGACCAACTCACATGAGTGGGAATTTGATTCTGTACAGCTTAACACTTTAGATGAGGAAGATGCACCACTACCTCCACCATGCAAAGACATCCCTGTTTACGGAGAAGCACAGATAAAGACCACTTGGGTTCCTGAACTGGAAACATCTTCCACAGACCCTACATCTCATCCTACGCCTGATTCTGATAGCGAGAGTACCATCAATGACCTTCACCATAACGTCTTAACCCTCACTGATACATCTAACGCACTTAACCTAATCGATGAAGTAATGCCCATTATCCACCCTGAACTCATTGAATGGAACCAACCAAATCCCCCATGTCTTGACCTCTTCCAAAATGATGAGGCCATCATTGACTTTTTGGAATTAAGGGATAACCTACCAAGTGGGGATCACAAAGCTAGATTCGCCATTGAACTTAATAGCACAGCATACTTCGGGGTGGATGCCAAACCTTTCAGCTGCAAAAATATAACAATAAAACATGGGTCTTCTAGTGAAAACCACATTGTGGCACTGTTTGATCCAACAAAAATAAAAAGAAAGAGCGTATCCAATGGTGAAAACCTCTCTGAGGCACCTGTGGATGAAGGGTTTGACATTCCCCCTGATAGTACACAACAGGAATGATCAACGATTCTCATCGAGGAAACCAAAGAATACAATGTGGGGACTCCTGAAAATCCTCATCTCATACATCTTGCATCTCTTCTCACTTCAGGGGAATAGCCTAAGTTTATAGAGTTCTTCCAGAAGCTTCAGATCAACTTTGCATGGTCATATGCAAACATGTCTGGGCTTGATCCTGATTTAGTCATGCATCACCTCACCATAGCAAAAGGAGCCAAACCTGTCAAGCAGAAGCTTCGCAAGATGCATCCTCAGATTGCAGTGCTAGTCAAAACAGAACTCAAGAAACTCCTAGATGTTGGTTTCATTAGACCAATTGATTATGCAGATTGGATCTCCAACATTGTGCCTGTCGGCAAACCAAAAGGGGGCATCCGCATTTGTACTGACTTCAGAGATCTGAATAAAGCATGTCCTAAGGATGACTTCCCCCTACCAAATATCGACATCATAGTGGATCTAACAGCAGGACATGCCATGCTTTCACTCATGGATGGCTTTTCAGGATACAATCAAATAAAGATCGCACCAGAGGACCAACATAAGACAGCCTTCACATGTCCATGGGGCACATATTGCTGGAATGTAATGCCCTTTGGTCTAAAGAATGCAGGAGCAACCTATCAAAGAGCAATGACCACCATCTTCCATGACATGATGCATACCATGATGGAAGATTATGTTGATGACTTACTAGCAAAATCACTCACCAGAGAAGGGCATCTCCACATCTTAGATAAAATCTTTGATAGACTAGAACAATACCATGTTCGACTCAACCCAAAGAAATGTGTCTTTGGAGTGACCTCCGGGAAGCTTCTAGGATACATTGTCTCAAGCAAAGGTATTGAGGTCAACCCAGCAAAGGTCAAAGCAATCATGGACATGCCACCTCCAAAGAATATTAGTCAGCTAAGGACATTACAAGGACGACTTCAATCCATCCGAAGATTCATTGCACAATTGGCTGATAAGTGTCACCCATTCACACACCTGCTACACAAGAACATCCACTTTCAGTGGGATGCCCGATGCCAGCAAGCATTTCAGACACTTAAAGACTATCTCATGAAACCACCATTGTTGATCCCACCAGATCCAAGTAGACCGTTGTTACTCTATATCTCAACAACCAATACAACATTGGGTGTACTACTGGCACAACATAATGCAGAAGGAAAAGAGTGTGTTGTTTACTACATCTCTCGCACACTGGTGGGCTATGAACTCAATTACACACCTATTGAGCGAGCTTGCTTAGCAGTAATCTTAGCGGCCACTAAACTGAGGCATTATCTGTTAACACACAAAGTACAACTTATTGCAAAGATTGATCCACTCAAGTATTTACTTAACAAAGCAGCATTGACAGGTCGCTTGGCCAAATGGGTGATGATTCTAAGTGAATTTGACATTGAGTATGTGGATCGTAAAGCTATCAAAGGTCAAGTTATTGCAGATCAGTTGGTCAATGCACCTCTCATAGGTGATCATCCTCTCATTTCCAATTTTCCAGATGAAGAGATATTCATGATCACAACAACACAACCATGGAAATTATACTTTGATGGTTCATACACTAGGCATGGCTCGAGGGCAGTCATTCTGTTTATCACACCTCAAGGTGACAGCATCCCGAAGTCTTACAGGCTCACATTTCCATGCACCAACAACATAGTAGAGTATGAGGCCTTGATCACGGGACTCAGGTTAGCCGTACAATGGAAATTACAAGAACTACAAGTATATGGCGATTCCCAACTAGTCATTCGACAAGCAACAGATGAATATCAGACCAAAGATGATAAACTCATGCCATATAAGCAAATGGTGGACACTCTAAAGACATCATTTACTACTATCACTTTTGAGCAAATACCAAGAGATCAGAATCGAGCTACTGACGCTATGGCTACCATCGCATCTCTCCTAGATCTTCCACAAAATTCAACATGCTACGAGTTCTTGGTAGAACAGCTTTGGATCCCCGCTTATGATACCCCTGAATCTGAGATGATATGTCACCTTGTCGGTTCTGAATCCCCATGGTATGGTGAGTTCTACACCTATCTCCGCGATCACACCCTTCCTCCCAACCAATCGAATAACCAACGTAAAACCTTCATTCGCCAAACTGCTCGATATACCATTATTGCCGAAACCCTATACCGACGCGGTCTTGATGGTACTCTCCTTCGATGTCTGGAACAAGATGAGATAACAAAGGCTTTGGAAGAGGTACAAGAAGGAATTTGTAGGACTCACTCAAGTGGTCTGTCACTAGCCAAGAAATTCCTGCGCAATGGATACTATTGGCCATCTATGGAAAAAGATTCCTACTACTTTGTCAGGAAGTGCAAGAAATGCCAAGTTCATGGTGACCTGATACATGCACCAGCACAGGAATTGCAACCAATCACAACACCATGGCCTTTTTGTCAATGGGGCCTTGACCTTGTGGGTAAGATTCATCCATCTTCATCCAATGGCCATAAATTCATTATTACCGCCACCGAATATTTCACAAAGTGGATCGAAGCTGTTCCACTTACCCAAGTCACTGGCAAGCAGATCACCTCATTCATCCTCAACTACATCATCTGCCGGTATGGTGTGCCCATGTCCATCATCACAGATAACGGTCTTCCTTTCAAAAATCAAGATGTCCGCAAACTCTGTGAGAAATTTCATATCCAACACCGCTTTTCCACTCCTTATTACCCACAAGGCAATGGTCAGGCCAAAGCATCCAATAAAAACATATTAAGAATCCTAAAGAAGACAGTCAATGATGTCGGCCGTGATTGGCATGTTCAACTGAATCCAGCACTATGGGCATATCGAACTAGCATTCGAACCCCTACAGGCGCAACTCCTTATTCATTGGTCTATGGTGTCGAAGCTATTTTACCTATTGAGGTGGAGATACCATCACTACGGGTTTCCTTGCATAATCTAATAGATGATGAAGCATATAGAGTATCCCACCTTCAGGACTTAGAGTTACTTGATGAGAAACGACAAGCTGCATACAATCATCTCAAAGCCTATCAGTAGCGCATGAGCAGAAGCTACAATCATTGAGTTAGGCCTCGTACATTTGAGGTAGGTGATCTTGTTCTATGAGAGAATCCTCACAACCAACCAAACAGAGAACATCAGGGCAAGTTTGAATCAAACTGGCTAGGCCCATATGTTGTCACTGCTGTGTTCGGGTCCGGGGCATATCAATTGGCTACATCGGAAGGAGAACCGCTTGCAGATCCAATCAACAGCATGCACCTAAAATGGTTTTATACCTAAGCTATACAGAGCATCAGGCTCCCCTGCATACCAAAAAATACCAAAAACATTCAGAAAAATATCCTGAAGAAATACAAAAACATTCAAAAAAAGTAAAGAAAAATCATGCATCCAAATGGTGAACAACCACTCCGGTGGCACCTTGGGTAAGTGCGATGGTGAAAACCTGGCAAACAGGCGCCACTCGTAAAGACAATGGCTCCAGTATCTTTCAGATTCATTGCAATCACATTCATGCATCCACACATCCATCCATCTAAACCATGGCTTGTTATTTGATTTGTAATCAAAGAAAGTACTTCATGCATCTTGCATCCCGCTTTGTCATAGTCATGTCTACACTTGGGGGCAATGCCCTTAAATCTAGTTGGTGGAAGTGAATTCTACATTACTGGTGATTCATTGGGTAAAACATTCAAAACTGTTTCATAAAATCCAAAAACATTCAAAACTATTTCACAAAATCCAAAAAAACATTCAAAAATGACTCACAAAATCCAAAAACATTCAAAACAATTCAAAATCCAAAAACATCAGAAAACATAAAAAAATCAAACAAAAAAAAACATGGCAATACATTGTACATACCCATCTGAGCAGATCCCCAACAAACATTGCGACATACTTAACAAAATGACCATTTATCAATCAAACCAATCAACATCAACACTCAAAAACTGTCTTCAACAAGGATGCATCCTTCCTTACCAAAACAAAGACAAAAGTGACGTTTTCTTTGACAAGAAAATTATGTTAAGCCATCAAATACTTGGTTGCTTTGTGAGTACAATCATTCGTTTATCTGTATTGGGATCTTTCAGTATTATTTTGTATCGTTTGCGCATTATTTCCGATGAAGTTTTGGGGCATGTACTAATGGTGTCTACGTGGGAAGTTCACTAAGCTATGTGATCATAGGCAAAAATACAGTCATAGATCACTACGGCTTGCTGACTACAACATATACCTAGACCATATGGGCATAAACCATTACCAAGGATCCTTATTCTTTATTCTTTATGTATATATTGTTTGTTTGCAGGAACAATTCTCTTTCTTTGGTTCCTCCTACCTCATCCAAACTGGATAAAGGTTTTATCTCTTATTACAGTATGCACTTGTCTCAGGATATGATTAGCCTAAGATCAAGGAGGATGATCCAAGTCATGCATGAAAGGAGATAATCCTTGTCTGTTCCGCAAGCAATACTCAGGTCAACTTGATCCATTATATCAAGTTGCTTGTATTAACTTGCTATATCAAATCCATGTAAGAAATACTCTAGTCATCTTGAATCTTTATGTCAAGTTGCTTGTATTTTCTTACAACATTTTAAAGCTCAATGATGAAAAATAAAGCACTATGGATCATCATCTCATCTCATCTATATATATTGCATTTCGTTGCATTCCACCCATCCATACATTCATAATAGCTGCATATCATGCATACATAGTCATAATAATGCATACTCTATTTTACTCCTCTTCTTCCATAGGACTCGGTCCTAGTCCTCCATATCTTCTATCTAACATCGAATCCCCCCTCACCCTACCTATCTTGATCATCAACATCATCCTAATCCCTTCATCGCTTCCCATCCTCACTCATCCACAAATTAAGCCAGTTACTCTGTCTACACAGATACATCGACTCCCACACACCTAGACTATCAACAGATACTCTAATCAAGTATCTTCGGGTCTCAACAAGTAATTGATCATGGTAATCCTAGACTACATCAGGCATTTATCATAATGACCTAGTCTCAACGGGGCTGCTATGATTCACCACAATCATCCATCCCACGTACACACTATCAATTGATCAACCAATCAAACACAATCTAATGGACAATTACATCAATTGTCTAAGTCTCAATGAGTATTTTGCTTCATATACCTTGACTTCATCGGGCAATTACATCAATTGTCTAAGTCACATCAGGTCACTTTGATTCACTTACTCAGACTTTATCATGTCCAAGCGACCAACTGACATCAACTGTCATGCTTTGACTTGACCGGAGCAATTAAACCGATTGCACCAGATTGTCTAACCAATTTTGATCAATTGTATAGCATCAATCCAAACCCCACACTACATCTGCTATGTATCTCTTGCATGACCTCAAGGTACCCACTGGCTTGTTGTTTCTTCATATTCACTCCATTTTCTCCCATTCTTTCATCATTAGTTCTAATTTCTTCTATTCTACCTCCCCTCCACTTTTCATTCTTTTTCGAGAGATCGCTCGATTTTTCAAAAAAAAAAATTCGGCCCATCTCTCGAGGGGGCATACCACCCATTAAATTTATATTTTATGGGGCATTTCTTCACACCTATTTTTCTTTCTTTGAAACGACACGATAAACTGCACCGTCTCAAAGAGGGGCAAATGTAGTCACATAAATTTGTCCACTTAATTAAATGAATATTTAATATTTATTTGATTATTTAACCATCAATTAATAATTAATTAAATTAATATATTTAATTAATTCATCTTAACCCTCTTCTCCTATTAATTAAATAAAATATTCAATTTATTTGATTTAATTCACTTAACCAAATTCAGACCATTAATTAAATAAATAAATCATATTTATTTAATTAAATCTTCTCTCACATTTAAATAAATTAATATTTATTTAAATCCCCCAAAATCCCACCTCTCACATTTAAATAAATTAACATTTATTTAAATCACCTTTATCCTCTACCCACTTGCATTTTCCTACAAATGCAAGTTGCACAACTATTTTAAATAAATTATTTATTTAAAATCCTATTTATCCTCACCCACTTGAAACCTTTAATGGTTTCCCTTAAAGTCTTCAAAACTTGATGGCTTTAAAGTTTTCAAACTTGATGGCTTCCTTCTATAGTCTTCTTAAGCCTTTAATTGCTTCCCTTAAAGTCTTCAAGCCTTTAATGGTTTCCCTCAAAGTCTTCAAGCATTTTAATGCTTTATCTTCCTTTTTCTCATTTAAATAAATTAATATTTATTTGAATATTTATCCAAATGCAGATTACACTATTTAATTGAAATAAATGATTTTATTTTAATTGAAAATACCAAAATTCCTCCCACTTGCATTTTCCTACAAAATCCACTTACATGCCTAAACCCCTTCTAGATTCTTCTAAACCCTTCCTAATTAACCTAATCCATCCCCTAAATATTGTCACATTCCTAAGCAAATTGGAGTCACTTCTCAAAGACTCCAAAGTCTTTGAAAAGCAATTAATGCTTTGTGTGTTCAACAAATTAATATCTAAAGTCTTCCAAACCTTATGGCTCTTACATGACCATTAATGGTTAATTCCACTTGCACCCATGGTTAAGGACTTTGACCCCTAACTTAACCCTCATGTAACCCATGTGTCTCTTCAAAGCATTTATTTCTTTGACTAGGGTAACCATCATGTCCCCTCAAGCATTTAATGCTCCTTATCTCTCCTCTCAAGCCTCCTCATAGTGACACTTGTCAACATGGGATTGGGTTGAAAGTCTCACATGGATTGAATATCTTTCAATCCTAACCCTTGTTAAGATTACTCAATCTTAACCCTTCATTTCCCCATTTCTTCTATAAATAGAACCCTTCTCCTCAAGCAAAGAAAGAAGCATTAGAGTATTGTTGTTATACTGGCATTAGCATAGAGCTTTCTCATAGCATCACTATCTACACTTGCATAGCATTTGCTTATCATATTCAACTATCTTGAATCTCCATATGGCATCCATGGCTAGTGCTAAAAGCTGAGAGCTACACTCATTTGGGACTTGGAGAGGAGAGGAACAAGGGAGGAGCAACTATGAGCATCTTGATTAGCTATTTTATTCTATGTTTATATGCTTTCTATTTCATGCTTAATATTTCTCTTGATATGCCTGTTTAGGATAATCTTTTGTTGCTAACACTAACGTTTGTTTCTTGTGCTCTTGTGTGTGTTGCCATCAAACAGATTTTCTAATCCTTTTTGCAGAGCATCAGATGCTAACATAACATAAATTAAACCATATTTTAAGATTAATTCAGATAATTTGCATAGTTTGACTGTATAAAGATCATCAAATAATAACCTTAGGTCTAGGATAAATAAGATCCAATAATACTAAAAAGACATCAACCAGGGGAGTTCTATGACCTAAACATTGTCCAAACATATGATCAAAGAAAGAGTTTTATGACAAAATTTGACAAAATGGAGCCATTATTTTGGCTCATCACCAAGTATTTATATTCCATATTGGTTGAAATTGATTGAAAAGTGGTAGTTTGGACTCTAGAGAAAAGTTGCTAGAGTTTTGATATGAAAAAAGACATTTTTCTCCCACATAAAATAATTTAAACCCCCTCTTAAACTAGTATAGTGAACTGATAGAGTCAAGAACTTACTGTACTTTGGCTGAATAATGACACTTACACTTTGAATTCTTCTTTGCAAACACTTGTTAAAATGGATTAGTTTTGAATTCCTTTAATATTTTATGTGCCCTTGTACCTACTACTTCAGTGTGTTAATGATCATTAATTATGGTGGGTGAGATTTTCTTTGACACTTAATGTGTTCTTAACACCATGATTTTTGAAAAAATAATAGTTTGATAAAGTTGGGTGAGCTTTTCGTAGGTTTTGAAAACCTAGTCGGACTTTGAAAGATGTTTCAAAACCTTCCTTCATTATTAAAGTTTACACTTGCAAGCTTGTGAAAATATTCTTTGTAAAGGATAAAGCATTTTTATGGGTTTCACTTTGAGCTCCGACATATTTTTTAAAACCTTGTCGAGTCTCAGTCTCGAAGATGGTTTTGAAACTTATTCTCTTCTTTGAAGACAAGTCTTGCGAATCTACAAGAATTTCCTTTATGAAAAGTTTAGCACTTTTTGAGGTTATGAGTTTTGAGTTGGGCCTAATGTGGTTATGAAAACCATGTTGGGTCTTAACAACAATTTCAAAACCATGTCTAAAGATTGACAACCAAAGATAAGATGAACTTTGAGTTTTGAAATAAAGGTGTTTGATCATAAGAGTGAAGGTTTTGAAAACCTTTTCAAAGACTGATAAGGTTGCGAAAATCATAATGGGTCTCAACATAGTTTTGAAAACTAAACTAAAAGTTGACATGAAGGAGACTTAAAGATTTTTAAAAGCAAAGGTTTTGCTGGAGTTCAATATAGTTTTGAAAACCTCATAAGAGACCAACAGGGTTGTGAAAACCCTATCAGGTCCCAATGGTAGTTGTGAAACCAATGCAAAATGTTATGACAAAGGAGAAGGTAGGGAAATTTCTAAGTGTAGATGATTTTGTCAAAGTTTAATGGGATTTTGGGAACTCGATCAAGGGTCAACAAAATTCTGAGAACCTTTAAAATCCTTCTTTGAAAAACTAAAGACATTTATGAAGGGAACAACAAAAAACAAGGTAACACTCAACATGACGATGAATAAGAAGATAATGTGTATACTCTCAGTCTTAGTCATACAAAATATGTTATTTTTACTCAAAAGATAAAAGATATAGCTATCACACCACATGTTCATGGTACACTTGAATACATTAAATAATAAAATAATAATGAAGGAAGAGTTTGCATACACATGATAATCATGACACAAAATATGGTGGTATGATGGTCGGCCTTTGTGTTGCAATGAAACTTGCATTAGAAACAATACTATGCCAAAATTATAAAGATGAGATATCAATTACAACACATACAACATAGATATACTCTCTTGATTAAGACTAAGTTGTTGATGAAAATATCTATTGAAACATCTCCAAAACAAGGACATGACACACAAATGACTACATAAAGAATGCCACCTTTGTATACCATTTTTGTGGACACAAATATATAGATGAAAATACTTGATCACCCCTCTCCATATGCATAATCTTAACATTATCTAGAGGATACTCCCGAGGGGGAAATTGGTTTCATATGGTACATATTTTTTGGCCCTATAGAAATTGATACAGATTCAAGTAATATTATTGGCTCTTCTCTTTTTTCATGCCTGTATTACACATTTTCACTTGATCTTACAACTTAGGGGTAAGTAATTACTGCTTTTTGTAGGTGTCTTGTACTTTTTTTTTCTCTTCTTAGGGATAAGAGTTGGGGCATCTTTTTACCACATCTTCCAACATATTATTTAACTATAATGATAAGTACATCTCATGCATGTATTCTCTACTTATCTTCACATATCATTTCACCTACCACTCTCAATCTTTCAAATTTTAATTTTATATTTATTTTCATGATCATGCTCAACTTCTAGTCATAACTTTTCTCTCTTCTTCTCTATTTGTGTGCACTCATCAGAATACACAATTTGAGGGTGCATAATATCTACTAATTTTACTTTTAGTTTTACGTAGTCTCATAGATGAAATACTTGATAGCTCTAAAAATCGATTGCCTAAAATTTTCAAATTTTGAGCTCAAAACATTGATTTTTCAGGTTTTACTTGTATCCTATGTGAACGATCCAAGGTCTAGGGTTTAAGATTTATCAATTTCTTTTACATTTTGTGAAGAAAACCCAAGCAATGATATATTTTGTTGTTCCTTTTTCCCACTTAAGGATGAGGGTTCCACTTTCATTCGCAGGGCCATCTTCATTTCCTATGTATTAAGTGGTGATTAACCAGTTCATGAAATATGATATTCCTAAGTCATTTGCATAGAATTTCCTATGACTGGTTTTCCTTTTAATTATTTGTGCTCACGCATGTATTTTCCTAAGTCTAAAGAGTCCTAAATATTTTGACCGTTTGCTAAAGACAGGGTGGATCCAATGGCTAGCGCTTCCCCGTGATCGAAGATGCGAGGATTTTAATGACCGCGACATTAAGAGATTGTGTCGCGTGTTATCGGCAGAAACCGACAGGGTTGGCAGTGTAACCGGTCACAAGCATTGTGTTACCGGTTCATAGGCGGTAAAGGTCAATCTACTAATAGTCCCATCAATTTGCACATGCTCATAATGAATGGGGATATTTTATCTCGAGGTAAAAGGTGCCTGACTTTTAAAATCCTGGAAGAGTTAACGGGCAGTATGCAAAGCGGTAAAGATTTAACAGATCAGACAACCCTCGTATTCCTGCGATGGAAGTTGTAGGGAGATTATGGACCGTGGCATCACAAGATGATGCCAATGATCAGGAAGACCTACGGTGAGGTCACTGATGGAGTTTGGTTGAAGGATGATATGGCACTGTTCAGTCAGGATTTTGTGGGTCCACGGATACAGATGGAAAGTCAAAGTACTAATTCAGCAAATAATGACCATTAGATTTGGCGAGCTAGGTGAGATCTGCGATTGAGTTTCAAATGAGAAGTTAGGAGGGATTTTGAAGGCACCGATCGCAGCCCGTGGGAAAAGGCAGAATGAATGGGATTTAGACTTGTCGATTCAGGATTGATTAGACAGTCAAAGATGATGTCCCAGAGATGTGAAAGGATTTGGATAAGCTTCCAATTCAAGTGTGATGGATCACGAGTTCTCTGATGAATTTAGAGATTTGTCTGTTGGCAGAGATCCTAAAGCAGAAGAATGTACACCCATGGAGGAATAAATTAAGATAAAATCACTCGCATCAGATGGACCTTGACAAAAGAATGCAGTAGATGTGATGTGCATGAATTCTAGTGTCCATAGCTGGCAGAGTAAATTGAGAACACCAGAGTGATGATGTTTCAAGAACAAACACTACTTGAGGAAGTATTATTCAACTATAAATACAACAAGGTGGTGATCGAATTGGTAGAAGAGTATGAAGCCTTTTCATTTTTTAAATGTAGTTTTTCCTTCTGCAGAGGAAATGATGTTTGAGCGAGCTTGTAGATGGAGTTGCAATAGGAGTTTTTCTCTCATGTGTGAGTATGTATATTGCCATAGGGGATGTGAGAGTGGGGAGGATTGCTAGAGGGGGCGTGAAAGCCTTTTCTTATGAAGAAAGGCCACGCATGGCACAACCTGTGTGTCTACTCAATCACTGGGTGGCAAGGGGTTTTGAGAGAGAGCCCGCAGAGGAATGAAAAAGGAACATGTCTGGGTAGGGAGAGACATCAATCCATCCATGTAGCTACATGGAAGCTACGACCCCTCCCCAACATATTATGTTTACCCTCTAACTCCCCCTCCTTCTACCTTTGATCCTAGGCATGAAGGTTGAAGCTCTTCTTCCTCTAGTTTATAGGCGACCTTTCTTCTTGCCAGGACCTCGTTTCCTTTCCTCGGAAGGGAAACACTCAATAGGACAAATGCACAACATCTCACACTCCATCTAAAGGTGTCTGGGCTCAAACGTCATGGCTCAAATGGTTTTGCCCCTACCAATTTTCAGCTAAGAACGATGATTCACAGGTGCCAACGCATGGACATGTCAACAATTTTGTAACAGAATTGTGTATAGCCTCTAAGGCTTGGTTTTGATGACAAGTGTCTTTTGGCTTGAAGCTTGTTGATCCCTTACTTTTTATAAAAGGGAATTCAAGGCCATTAGTTAGGGTTTCAAATTTTATGAGAAGGATCTTTGTAAAATAGATATTTTCTACAGGGTTAGGTTCTAGGTAGTTCTGGAGAGTCATAGGAAATAACAAGGACTGTAATGTTATTTTGCATAGCATTAAAGTAATAGAATAGTTGCAAGTTCTCTTTTTCAAGTGGGTTATTTTGTATTTGAATTTGTTGGCTATCATTTGATAAAAGATAGCTTATGATGTTAATGCAAATATATTTTTCCTAATTTTTACTCTCTTGTGTGTGATTTTATCTTCTTTTAAGCAAATGGGATCAAGGGTTTTGTTTGTTTGTTGCATTGTTATGATGTATGTATTCTTCCATTCAATGCTTTAGTCTAAGGGGTTAATTAAAATGCTTGAATGAGATTACGGAGAAAATAAGGCTTTCCATAGGATTTGATAAGCAGTTCAGGTGAAGGATTGTAAGAAGAACAACATTGTAAGGCAGTATTGTTTTAGGCTAGACCAGTTGTTAGACGAATTTTTATCAGATTTTCAGTATCACTTTTTCATAGACTCTATAACCCAAATGAATAAGGCACCGGTATTTGCTAGCAAATGTCATTAGGTTTTCAGTTTCCGGTTTATCTTCTTTATGATTTCTCAGAACAAATCTTATGAATATCAAAATATCATTTATTAAGTTTTATGTATTTTCTGACGGTCGTCCCACCCTCTCTCATACTCTATCTTAAGGCTGAGGATCACTGAAGGATTTTCCATCCTTGAGCATTCATTCTTTCTGTTGAGTCTTTTCATGAGAAAATATGCTTTGTTTTCAGTAAAGTTCCTGAATATCATTGCAGAGAGTAGGATATCTTATTGAAGGGATCACCCTCCTTGGTTTTGCAGAGCCTAAAGTGCAGAAGGACTTTCTATCCTTGTTATTGTTGGTCCAAGCCTAACAAATATTGATAGTTGGAGGTGGCTCTCCATAGATATTTGGAGGAAATTATCTTGGTCTCTGTCCTGTAGCAGTGTAAACCCATTGTCCATTTTGGGAACCAACAAAAATTGGTGACTCTATTGGGGAATGATATGAGTTGTAAAGAATCACTGGTTAGGAAAGATTTACCAAATATATAGTTGAGATTTTGCCTATAGAGTGATAAAGCTTCTTAAATTGTCCCTTGTCGGTTTGAGTCAATTCTCATAAATGTCGCTGAGAAATATGTTGTAGTTCTTTTTCTATAAAGAGTTTGGTCCAGATTTGTCCGTCTTTTAAGATTATATGTAATACCTCACAATTGTGAGTGGTGACTCTGAGACTTTGAGATCTATGCACCAGTGTGTGTCTTCTTGAAGAAGAACCAAGAAACTTGTAGGAAAGATGAAGCAAACTTGAGCTCTTATGATGAAGTACCCAGAAAAGTTGAGGATAGAATCAGTAATGCGATTTGATGATAAGGAAGTGTTGTAGTGCTATGTTGAAACAAATTTGACCTGTGAAGAAATTCCAATTGTTTGAGTATTTGTCCTTTGCAAGGAGGTGGCGACTTTTTCAAAAGATCAATGTTAAAGATTTTAAGGATTGAAGGTGATTTTGCAAGTCCCGAGTTAAAGAAGGTAGAAACAACTTCAACATTTCTAGGTATTTAGATTTTCATGAGTCAAGTGTATTTTCATGAAAATTGTAAAAAAAAATGTTCCCTAAAGAGTGAAAGAATCCCTATGGAAGGGAGTGGTAGTGAATATTTTACATGCTCTTGTGATTCAGTTTCCATTTTCTGTATAAGATTAGATGGAGTATGTTTTGGGCTTTACAATGTAATAGTTTAAAGTTTTGTGGAAAAGGGAAAGAAATAGGGAAATGAATGAAAATATGTATCATGTGCATGTGTTTCCCTATGAAATGTCAAATACAAATGTGAAACCTATGTCGAGTCATCATAAAGATTTCTTTAGGGAAAGATATAAGCCATTGAATTTTGATGGTATCCAAGGTTTCCCAAATTCTGTTCCTGTAGGGGTTAGGGAACAATTACCAGGATTCAATGGGAAAAGGTCAGGATCAACACAACAACATTTGCAGGAGCTTTCTGAGTTGATGGAAGATTTTGGAATAAATTAGGAAGATGTTTTCATGAAGTTGTTTGTTCAGTATTTGAAGGAAAATGCCAGAGACTTGTTCTCCTACATGCCAGTATGCTCTATTTCATCATGGGATGAGTTGAAGGTGGTATTCATGGAATAGTTTGGTGAAAGAATTATTCCAAGCTCAGTTATGAAAACATTCATGGACATTCATAAAAAAGAAGATGAGTTACTACCTTCTTTTAATCTCAGGTTTGCTAGGGCATTGGATGACATTCCTAGCAATTATAGACCAAACGATGCAGTATGCTTAGTTGTTTATTTGGCTACATTTGAAGAGGAAGAGAGTTATTTGCTGAGAGATAAGGATCATAAAACCTTACATCAAGCTTATAGGATAGCAATGGATATTGAGAACAACTTGAAGTATGGAATCCCCAAGGGTTACATATCTACAAGGGTATGCTATCCCATAATATTAGAGGTTACAAAAAGGCATCAATCAGAAGATAAAAATATCTATCAAGACCTTTATATCCCTACTGATCACATTAGCCCTGTTGTTGATTATGATTAGAACAAAAGTATGAGTGAAGAGAACTTGTCCCAGATAGTGGTTATTCCTCATGTTGGTGAAGAAGAGGCTAATGAGAAAGTATCTGACATATTAGATGTAGAGATGGATATGGTGTCAATCAATTTATTGAAAGATAGCAACAATGATTTCTCTAGGAAGAATACCTCGCAGGAAATTGGTTTGTAGTCTTGTATTTCAGATAGATCTGATAGTGAGTGTGAATAATTGGATATTTTTATGTCTGAAATGGATGTAAGTCTACCTGATTTTGATGATATGAATTTAGTCTCCTAGGAAATAGTTGTATATGACAATGAAAACTCAGATAATGAGATACCATCAATTTTAGTTGATGAGATCTGTGAGATAGATAATTGTGTGGTTTGTGTAAATAATGAGGAAGTCATATTAAACCAGTCTAGGGATCAACCCTATAATGAACCAGTTTTATGCAAAGAGTTAACTTCATTTGAAGAATGGGAGTTTGAAGAAGATGAAAAAGATTATGCTAAAAGCAGTTGTATTGATCTTCCAAGGGATTTCTATGAAATGGACCTGGAAACATTTATGACTACAAAATGTGAGGATGATTTACTCTTTGATGATACAAATACCATCATTGAATATGAGAGTGTGGAGTTTGTTGATGTTGACCAAGGTTCTAAAATAAATGAAGGAGATTGTTGTCTTGTTGCTCCACATGACATTTTGAAGCCAGAAATGGAATGTTTTATGTTACATAAAAATACCATTGTTGAAAGGGTAAATGATGACATTTTTTCGTCATGCAACGATCTAAATGTACACAAAGTTGATCAAGACATACTGGTCGCAACAATAAAAAATGGAAGTGAATTAGAATGGTTTTCAGGTATTGACTGTTCTGGTACGGATGTTTGTAAAATTGTTATTATATTGGATGAGACAACATATGAGATATTTCCTTTTGACCTTTGCAATGAGTTTGCACCATGTTTGCAAAAATGTTTTAATAATAAGCATGATATAAGGGTGCAAGCAGATGAAGAAAGCGATTTCTATGATGGCAGTTGCATAACAGAGTATGAAGTTTTTAACTTCTCTTTTCAACTTATTGAGGAAGACATGAGACCTGTTGAATGTTGTTAGCAACTCATCTCCATTTCGGATGGTGAGTTTGGATTCTATATATGTCATGCAAAGCTAGATCGCAAGGTTCAGGTGAATGGATATTGCAGTCAAATACAGGTTTTTTATAACATGTTGAGGAAGAAAAAACATAGTTATGATATCTCTAAATTGTTCTGTTGGGTCTCAAATCAACAGATTGGATAGGTTCTAAGGAAATGCCAACTCCTATGATCAAACCCTCCAATTGACTTGGCCAACATATAGAGTGAACCTGTTTAGTTGTTAACTCTCTCACTTCAGGCTCTGCAGGACCTAAGCGGGTGTACCTATTCACCAATTGTTCTTAATGACCGGTGCATTTTATAGCAGATTGAGTGTTTTGATCTGGTTCCCTCCTATCTCAAGATGGCATAGATTCCTAGGATGGAGATATAGTAGATGAGTTCAAGATTGTTGTTGTAGAAGCTATTTGATCTATGTTTCTTACTTAGTTACTCCTGTTGCTCTTAAAATGACATATGACGAATACGGTGATAAGTGTAATCTGTAAATAACCAGTGCCTTCTTCGCTGTTTGGGCTACAGAGTCATTATATTTTCTTTAGGACTTATTATGCGAACCTGTGAGACAGCTTTTTAACCCACCCCTTGATGGACCTGTCGGTTATTATATCTTTTGAGATCAATTGAATGCTTATATCATAAGTTGCCTGAACGAATTTAACCCTACCTTTAAGGGACCATTCAAGCAAGCACTACGAAGAACAATTACAATTCGCAAGCAGAACTTTTATTTCAACTTTATAACATAAATTTCATTCCAAGAATATGAATAACCTTATCTCTTTAGATAATATCACAAGCGATCGCCAAAACAAAATGAAATAATCTACAACGCATACGCAAAGAAAAACAACTGATCATAGCATGTATTCCATTAAAATTTGTATAACAGAGAACTTACAGGTTGGCATACATTGCTATCTTCTTCCTATTCTAACTTGTTACCATATTACAAAATGCCTTTCTCACATATATATGAGAGCAAGAGCCAAATATGAAAAGACGTGTCTTTTCAAAACGTTTAATCATTAATTTGAATATTCCTAAGAAACTTAAGTAAAAAGAGATTAAGAATTCCTAAATGATGAATATAATCATCCTCTTTGAAAGTCTTGATCTTAACACTCTATTTCTTCAATTATTCTCCTTGTGAAAGGTATCCGAAGATCATCTGGTTGACGGTAGGGGCCATGTCTTTGCTTCGGTCCAATCTTGACAGAGCCCAATCCTTGATGCTTATAAGCTCATTCCGCAAATCTTCCATGGACACTACTCCTCCTTCTTTATAAAATGAGGGCATTCCAATAGGGCTCCCATCATCCAATTCTTTAAGATCTCGCTTTAGCATACCTTCAAACTTAGCATGATCTTCTATGTGTGAAGTCCCTTCAGCCTTCTCCTCTGGCGTCATCACATCAATACTACTTATCACCTCATCCAATCATGCTTTTAATCTTTCATGCTCTCTTAATGCTTTTATAGTTCCAGCGTACACCCTCCAGTAATGTTCGACATGTATAAGCATGGTGTTGAATCGGTGTTCAATGATGTCATTAACCAATTTATCCATTTTTTGCTGGATATTGTTTATCTGTTTGGTAGCCTTATCTGCTTGATACTTCCAATATAGAGCATCAGAAACATCGTCCAAGCTCTCTCGTGTAGGATACGAGGCATATTCATTCAAGGGAATCCCTGTCTCAAGTTGTAATATTTTTGTTTGCAACTTTTGATTCTCTTCTTTAGATTTTTCATATAAGCCCTTATAAGTAATATTTTCTCTGACCAAAAACTCCATCTGATCCATATTTAATTTGGCCACATCCAGGTTCAACTTTGCAGTGACCCTAGGGTCAGTCTTTCCAACCTGATGAATCATGAGGTGTCCAAAGGTTTCTTCGATATCTACAATAATTGGCCTTTTTCCCTTTGGATATAATGCCCATTATAGGAGAGCCTTTTGATCAGGATCATACCCGGAGCCTAGGAACAATTTATCTACCTCCTGAGGCAACACCTGTTGATTCAAATCCTATTTTTTCAAGAATCTGTCAAAAAGAAGTGCAGAATTTATGTCCCAAACAGAGAAGATGATGACACCAGCTTCTTTTAATATTTTCCTCCCTTTCTCAGGGGTCATATCCTTCATGAGGGTGTCGATTTCATCCTATAATCTTTTCATCTGTTCTTCTTCGGGTCTTCTAGCCATGCTTTGTTTCACATGGGCCCCTTTATACTGGTACAAGAATGAAAGGAATTCCCTTGAAGAGGCGAATCCGTCATCAGCAACGAAATCCTCATGCTCTGTCATTCTTATGTCAACTACATCTTTAATGTTGAATTCACTAGTGTCTACATCAACTTTTGCTTCAAAACCCGGAGGATAATCCTCTCTAGGAGAGTCAGCAGGGATACTACTAGCAGTTGATTTTGGTGACATGTGAGCCAATGGTTGACTATCCTTTTCAGTATTGATAAAATGAAGGAACTGGGGGGGCACCCTATGCATAATCTCTACTTCATGTTGAAGTAGCCTTTTAGCTATCTCCACAGGGTCTTGGAGGTTTCCAAGCAGGTCTCCATCCACCATCCCCCTTGCTCTTTTCCATTTGAAGGCTTCCCAAGTCATTTCGCTTTTTTCTCTCAAAGCCCTGGCCTCTTCCCTTTCAAGGTTCTTGATCAAGTCATCTGGCATTTTAGCCACATGTATTCTGACCTTTAGTTTTTGTGACGCCCTGGCAACTCTTATATATCCCTCAGGATCAAAGTTCTCTCTAGGTTCACCCAAAGTCATGCCATAATAATCTAATTTATTTTGAAGTAGATGATAGCTTTTTGAACTTTTAACAATAAAATCGGAAAAAACCAATAACCCTGGAACAATGGACTGTTTACCAAAATCCGTAAGATGTTTGGCACTGACCGTAGATAACTGTCTCACAATCTCCAGGCTAGCCACCCTGTTTGGTACTGTAATTGGAAGCATGTATGGCTTTCCTTCATACCCAAATACCCTTATTTCTATATGATTATTGTGGCAATACCAGTCACCCCAATTGTGATCAATTTGGGACTCCGGAGAGAAGTCTTTTGGCCTGAGGAATCTCTTAATCTCAAGGGACAAAGTATAATCTCTATATTGCCCAAAGGCCGCACTAAGGGGTTTCACAAAATATTCCTGAAAGTGCCAGTACTGGTTGTTCATGAATCTTTGATCCCATGCAGAAACCCACAACTGAACTGGTTTCTTCAAACCATTCTTATCATAAGCTCTGATGCAGAAATCTTCTGACCAGAAATTGATTTCTTGTCCACAATAAAGAATAATATGCATCAATAAAGAGTACAATGAAAAATGGATATTCACAAGGTCTCCTTTCAACTTCTCCAAACCATGATTTAGGGCATCTGCAACATAAGTGGCATAATCAAATGACCTAGGGTCTTTCGATTGTAAATCGGCACACAGAACCATAACCCCAATATCCATGAGAGGATGAGCCTCTAAGCCTAATACTTGGGTTGCAGCATAGTATGTATATTTAAAATACGGATGGAAATGGTTGACATCGAATGGCACCTTGTCATTTTTGCTGAATGGAACAATGGACCCGCCCACTTTCGGCCGGTGAATAGGTAATCTCCATGTCCTGTAGATGTTTTCCAAGCTAAAGAATTCTTGCGACAGTTTCTGCATATCGATTTTCTCCTCTACTTCCCAGTCTAGATCAAACACCATATCAATAGTCTGTTTGTTAATCACCACCAAGGGATTCCCTCAGTAGTCGCATATGGTTTTGGTTCTCGGATTATAGCAATCTACCAGAGCTTTCATTAATTCAACATCCACAAACACATTTGGGACTACCAATTTCCCTAAGTTTTTCTTCCATAGATTACTTATGGGCTCAGGAGCATCCCTTCTTTTGTAACTAAATAGGAATAATTCATGTCCCCTGATTTTGGTCCATATGTCTCCCAGATGTTCAAATCGATCCTCCAATCCTTCTTCTTCACTTTTGATCTTTTTAGACCTCACGTTGGATGTCGGGCACTGGTCTAGCAAATCCTGAGTCAAAGCTCTACCTTCCTTTTTCTATCTTTTGGGCTTCTCTTCAGGGTTTAGCTCTTTCCCTTTCCTACTCCTTTTAGAAGAAGAAGACGATTCCATAATAAATACGAGAAATCAAACTTACTTGGAAAATTTGTCTAGCTCCTCTGATTATCGTTCACGAATTCCAGCAAATTCCTTGCAGCTTTCAGTTTCTTAGCATCAATCTGGTTCTTATGAAAAATTTCGATCAGTTCAGCTATAATTGCATGGGCAACTTGTGCACAGTTAATGTCTCGGCGTCTATAACGGCTATTCAAATGTTTAAACTTAATTGCAGATGTGACATTCTTCACTTGGGCTTTTAACTCTTTCGCGGGAAGTACTGTTCAACTGAAATGATCATAAATTGAGTTTTCGATGAAACCCTTGTCTTCGGTCGGATACTTTAGCCTTTCATCGAAAACTCACTTCCTTCGATATCACTTCATCGGTGAATAGCCTATGTCAAAAAATCCTTTTCAAGTCTCCTCGAAATCATCTTTTCTTCGATAAACTTTCTTTCGATAAGTCACTCGCAAGTTTCATCGAAATCATATTTCGATGAGTTCTATTCTTCGGTGAAAGTTCATGCAAGCTCTTCGAAAGTCATTTTCTTCGACATCCTCCTCATCGATAAAACCCCTCTGTTTTTGTTCAATACAATGCTATCGATGAGATTTGTATTTCGATGAATGCTTTTTGAATTTCTTCGGCAGTTGTTTCTCATCGAAATCACTTTTTGCCTTTTGTTTTTTGCTTTTCGATGAAACTGGAGTATCGATGAGCGGCTGCCTTCATTTATCGAAAGTGATATTCCGCCGAAGACCTTTTTACGTTGTGCTTTACACGTCATGCTTTATTCCGATGAAAGCATTCTTTCGGTGAAACTCCTTTTGAGATGCTCGATATGACACTTTGGTCGATAACCTTTTAGTTTTCACGCCCTTGGGAAGATTTTTTTAATTTTCAAACATAATGTTCAACAGTGGCTCTGACTGAGGATGGAGGCATATTGCGTATGTCTTCAAGAATTCAGAATCTCTGGTTAGTGAGGAAAAAATTTGACAAGTCATGGTATTTACAATGGAAGTGAATCCTAATCTACTGTACATGTAACAGAGTTCATCAAGAAAAGAAATTTTTCAAGAATTGTCCATGTACTGGCAATTCTTGGACTTCCCCTGCTGTATTTTGGAGCAGGTAGGAATCTCCTCCCTTTTTATCCATAATCACATATGGTCCAATCCATAAAGCCTCAAATTTTCCATGCTTGCCTTTGTCCTGACTCCTGGCATTCCACATTAAGACCCAATCACCCACACAAAATTTCCTATCCGTCGTCCTCCTATCATACAATCTCTTCATCTGATTTTGAATCTTTATATTCTGCTTCTGAGCCTCTGTTCTGACTTCATCAAGCTCTGCTAACTGCATCATCCTTTCTTGTGAGGGGTCTTCAACATCTATCCCTTCTTGAGTCACGAACCTTTGTACCGGCAAGAGATTGTCCAAAGGCAATCTGGCTCTTTTGCCATAAACCAATTAAAACAGAGACTTTCCCGTAGATTTCTTCATTGTTATTCTATCTGCCCATAATGCAAGACTTAATTTTGAATCCCATGCCTTCTTGTTGTGTCCCAACATCTTTTTAATGATCTTTAAGATGTTCTTGTTGCTTGATTCATCTTGCCCATTTCCTTAAGGGTGGTAAGGAGAGGAATGAGATATTTGAATGCCATACTCTTTACAAAAATTGTTGAATTCCTCTGACCTAAAGGACATGCCATTGTCTGAGATGATCTTTGTAGGAACACCGAATCTAGTAATAATGTTCTCCATTATGAATTTTATTACCACCTTACTGGTAGCTTGTCTAGTAGGTATTGCCTCTACCCACTTGGTAAAATAGTCTGTAGCAACCAATATCCATCTGTGCCCTCCGCTGGACTTTTCAGATATCTCTCCTATGAAATCAATTCCCTATTGTTGAAAGGGTTCCTCAGCTAGCATTGGTCTTAATGGAAGTGACCCTTGATATTTCAATTTGCCTGAAAACTTCTGACAAGCTTCACACTTTCTAACATACCTATAAGAGTCATTAAAAATGCATGGCCAAAAGTATCCAGCTCTTAATATCTTATGTGCAGTAGTCTTAGCTGAAAAATGACCACCACAAACCCCATCATGCATCTCTTGGAGAACTTTCTTAGCTTGGCAGTTATCTAGGCACAATAATAATATCCCATCTCTGTTTTTCCAATACAAGTCCCCATTGACAATCACATATCTCGCAGATTTCAACTTTAAAGTTCTTCTCTGATTATCAGTCATACCATCCAGGCACTTTAAGTGCTTAAGGTAGTATATAATGTCAGTGTACCATGTTGTGTTCTCAATACTGAAGTTTGCTTCTTCTAACCCTACTTGGTTTACACAAGACTCCTCAATTTCAGTCCCTGTCATGAGTTTGGCCAACCCTTGTCCTTTGATAACTTGTGAAATTTTGAGTTCAATGTTGAACTCTTGTATTTGGTTGATCCACTTACATCTTTTGCCTGTGACCTCAGTTTGTCTGAAGATATCTTTTACTGCCGCATTAGGAACATATGCTACAACTTTAGCCCCCACTAAGTATGGTCTAAACTGTTTTACTGATTTAACCAAGGCATAAGCCTGTTTTTCATTCAATTCATATTTTATCTCTGAAGGGTTCAAAGACTTGCTAAAATATGCAATGGGCTGCTCATATCCTTCTGGATTCTTCTGCAACAATACTGCTGCTATTGTATGACAAGAAGCAAATGAGAATATTATAAAAGGCTTGCTGAAATCTGGAGAGATTAGTACTGGTGCTTCAGAAATTGCTCTTTTGATTGCTACAAAGGAATCAATTGCCTCCTCAGTCCAATCAATTTGGACTCCTTTCTTTAACATCTTTACTATAGGTTTTATTATGTCTGCAAAATTTAGAATAAACCTTCTCACAAAATTTATTTGTCCCGAGAATGATTGAATGGCCTTGATAGTTCGAGGAATGGGAACCTCATTGATAGCTGCGACCCTTTCAGGGTCAATTCTCACCCCTTCCTTGGATACTATGTGTCCAAGTAACTTTCCTTCTTCAACACCAAAATGACATTTTTTAGGATTCAAGGAAATCCCATACTCTAAGGCTTTCTTGAATATCTTCTCAAGGTGCTCACAATGATCATCAGCCCTTTTTGAGTATGCAGTTAAATCATCTTGGTATACTACCATGATTATGTCAATCAGTTCTACAAAAGCCACATCCATTGCTCTCTAAAATGTGGCACCAGCATTAGTCAATCCAAATGGCATTCATGCATATACATAAGTGCCCCATGGAGTTGTAAAGGCTGTTTTATACTTTTCAGTTTCTTTAACTTTCACCTGATTATAACCTGAAAACCCATCCATCATAGATAACAATTCACATCCTGTTACTTTCTGCAGCATGTTGTCCATATTTGGCAATGGGTAATTGTCCTTTAGAGATGATATGTTTAAGTTTCTAAAGTCCACACACAATCTAATATCCCCATTCTTTTTTCTGACCGGTACTAAGTTAGAGACCCATGTGGAATATCTGCAGGGTTCGATAATTCCTACATCTTTCATTTTTATGATCTCTTCCCTCATCTTTGGTAACAATGTTGGATTAATAGGTCTCTGCTTTTGTCTGAATGGTTTAGCTTCTGGCTTAAGCGGTATCTCATGCTGAAAAAGATATTCTCTATAGGCTTTGATATCTTCATAAGACCATGCAAACACGTGTTTATATCTTCTTAGTAATGTCATCAATTTTTGCCTCATGGCAGGAGTTAGCCTTTTCCCAATGAAAACATTTCTAGGGGTTTCTTCACTTCCTAAATTGACTTGTTCCACATCACTTTCTTTAACAGCTGATCCTTTAGTCTCAATTACATCCTGAGCATTGAAAGCCCTTTCCAACGCCACTAAGCCTCTCGGTAATTTATTTGACTTTAGTTGTATGATTTCATGTCCAAATAAAGTTTCCTTACCTTCAGTCTTTTCCACGAAGTCACTGAAATTTATTGCCTGAGTCTGATAGTGATCAATGCACTGTAAGAATTTCAGTAGGTCTGCATCATCATGAAACACTTGCCAATTATATATGTTGTCAGGAACTGATGGTCTCACTTTCATCTCTACTTCAAATATCCCAGTTAATGTTATATCATTATCCTTCAATGCAATACTGGCCAAAAAGTCTGCCATGATGTTCTTTGACCTGTCAATCCAGTTTATTTGGAAAGCATCAACAAGTTCTATAGTATCCCAAACAACATTCCTATACTATTTCAGCCTTAAGTGCTTTGAGGAATACTTCTCTTTTACCTGTGAGACTATTAACTCTGAGTCACCAAACACACTGAGTAATTTAATTCCATGTTTAACCGCTATATTAAGACCAGTGAGTAAGGCTTCATATTCCGCAATGTTATTTGTGCACTCAAATAGCAATTTGAAAGAATATTTGTAAGTTTCCCCTGTGGGTGAGATAAATAGGATTCCAACCCCACTCCCTTCCTTGCTACAAGACCCATCAAAGAACATTTTCCATACTGGATCATTCCTCTCAACTAGGTCTGATTCAATAGAGATCCATTCATCAACTTTAGGTTTTGTCAACTGCACTTGAAAATTGTCCATATCAATTTGCAAGAAACATATTTGATTTGTTGACTCTTCCATGTCTTCTATGATATATGTGGACCGGGGTTCCCTATCAATTTTTACCTCCTGCCCATTTATTGGAATCATAGCATATGATAAATCTAACTGCACATACCCTCCAATCATGTTCGACCATTGCCTAGATAGCAACATCCCATAGTTTGGAGGGACATCCACCACTGTGATATCTGTTTTGTATGATGCTTCAGGGCAGGCTGCCAATTTGAATTCTACATCCTTCATGATGCCAACCGCTGGAACCGACCTATTATCCATGGCATAACATTTCCCAAAGGTAGTATCGACTTCCAATCCAAGTTCTTTCATTACTCCCACAAGCATAACATTTATGGCCGCTCCTGAGTCGATCATACAATTCTTTACTTTTTTATTGTTTACCACCAAAGTAAGATAAAATGGGTCTACTTGTGTTGGGTTTTTGGTTATGGCAGACCCTAGGTATATGACTGGGGCCATTTGTTCATTATTATTACCTTTTGGAGCTTCTTGTTTCTGTTCATTCACTTTTTCCTTCTGGACACCTGAGATTATCTCAAGAGTCTTTTCTCTGTATTCAGGAAACTTCATTATTTCCATTAGGGGAATAGAAACTTTTAATTGCGTTAATGCGTTTGAAATATCAAACAAAGTGGAGTGTTGTGCCAAAGGAAATTTTGTTATATCTTCCTTTTGAACATCAGGACCTCTTGTATTATTCTTTGGTATATCCTCCTTAATCTTGGCTGCTTTATTTGTTTGCTTGGGTGTTTCATCATTTTCTTTTATAAAAAGACTAGTGAGTTTGTTTTGCTTTGGGTTCACCACCCTATTCCTCAAATTATAAGTTCTTTTTGCTTGTGCAACGGCATAAGCTGTAATTCTTCTCTTTTCTTCTTCAGTGGGGATTCTAAGCTTAACACTTTCATTTATGTTGGTGGTTACGGGTAACACAGAGCATTGGTCAATGTTCCTGGAATATGATCCTCCTTCTGCAAAGGATATCATGTTAACAGTTGGATCACCCATATGTTCTTCATAACCATTCTCTTCCTCCTGCAATCCTTTTGCTACAACGCACAAAGAGGGAGCATGTGGCATATTGCAAGCATAACACCACATGTCATCATCTTGAGTATAGTTTACTGTTCTTTTCAAAGGATCTGAAATTTGCTGGTTGTCTCTGTGATTCCTGTCAACTGGTTTTCCATCTTTCTAGGTAGTGTTATAGGGCATGTCATGCAGTCTGGGCCTCTCAGGATGATAATATTGCTGCTTCTCTGTTTTGTTTACTCTTATAGATAAATCTTTTAGGGCACTCAAAACTTTGTCAAGCTTATCCTCATCTTTATTTGCCTTGGGTGCTTTAGGATTGTACAACCTGGCATCTTCTCTTTTCCCTACTTTTCCAGCAGCCTTCCTATTATTTTCTATAACAATGGCATCTTTCATAACATCCCGGAGGTCTCTAGGATTTCTAGTTCTCAACTCATAGTTTGTTTTACTATCATAAGCATTGATGTAATATAGAATGCTTACCTCAGGTACTGGTTTCATCCTATTAGGGATTTTATTCAGAACCCTGCTAAATCTTTTATTAAAATCTACCACTGATTCATTTTGCTCCTTTTTTATGCTAATGATCTCATGTAAAGCAAATTCAGGGCTGTTATGGTCTCCATACTGCTCAAGGAATAAATTTTTGAACTCTGCAAGATTTCTAATAGATGCATCGGGCAATGCCCTAAACCAATCTCTTGCATCTTCTGTTAATGATTGCATAAATAACCTGATCTTGACATCTTCATGTGGTAAGCCAAAATCCTCAATTACTACATCAAAGGCTTTACAATGAGCTTCTCCTGAGATTGCATTACTTCCTGTGAATCTTGGTATTGCAACCCTGATTTCATTTGGGATAGGATATGGGTATACCATCATTCCTGAAAAATCAAACTACCTCATTTGTTCCATATTCATTAGTCCATGTCCCCCATGAGGGTTCCCAAAGTTTTGATTTATATTACCATATAAGGGTATCTGATTTTGATAAGGAAAAGGGTATTGATTCTGGTATTGATATTGACACTGATCAGGGGGTGGATGTTGATTATAAAATTGGCCTGGGGGTGGAAATTGGCTATGAGGAGTAAAATTGTTATGTGTATTTGGCTGGACTGGTGGTGCACTTGATTGCACATGATCATCCCTTTTGTTACCAAACAAGGGGTTCTTGTAAGCCTTAAAATTATTACTCTTTGTTTTACCCACTCCCTGAGCACATTTTTTCTTGTAGTTGCTTACATCTTTATTAAAGTCATCCTCACCAACATTTATACCTAATTTAGCACATAGTTCTAGACATTCCTGAGTCCTTCCTGAATCTCTCATTTCAGCAGCTGCCTCCATCATTTGTCTAGTTAAATCTATAAATCTATCTGCAGGATCTGTCATACCTGACCTTGATGAAGGCGGTGTGTTTTGTCTGGATCGTGCTTCATGATTTTCGAAACCAGGGGGAATTTTATATCGCCCCTTCTGAGCTTTATATGCTGCAACCAAATCTTCATTCACTGGGCTGGAAGTAGTTGCTTTATCCTGTTCTCTTAAGGGTGAATGTTGGTTGCTTTCATGTTTATACTGATCGTACCTTTCTCTCATGAATTCATTCATGGGTTCTTTATTTTAGTTCCTTCATTGAGAGAAATCTAACTAGGATAAAGATTGTCCTTCTGTGACTGATCTTGTTCCGTGCATAGATGTTCCTTTATCTTTGAGTCGCCACCTCTCTTCCTGAGAGGAAAGTTTTTTCTTTCTTCTGAGTTCTCTCCCACAGCAGATTTTTAATAATTCTTCCTCAGCAGAGTCTTAATAATTCTTCCCCAGCAGAGTCGCCAATCTGTTGGGTCTCAAATCAACAGATTGGATAGGTTCTAAGGAAATGCCAACTCCTATGATCAAACCCTCAATTGACTTGGCCAACATATAGAGTGAACCTGTTTAGTTGTTAACTCTCTCACTTCAGGCTCTGCAGGACCTAGGCGGGTGTACCTATTCACCAGTTGTTCTTAATGACCGGTGCCTTTTATAGCAGATTGAGTGTTTTGATCTGGTTCCCTCCTATCTCAAGATGGCATAGATTCCTAGGATGGAGATATAGCAGATGAGTTCAAGATTGTTGTTGTAGAAGCTATTCGATCTATGTTTCTTACTTAGTTACTCCTGTTGCTCTTAAAATGACATATGACGAATACGGTGATAAGTGTAATCTGTAAATAACCAGTGCCTTCTTCGTTGTTTGGGCTACAGAGTCATTATATTTTCTTTAGGACTTATTATGCGAACCTGTGAGACAGCTTTTTAACCCACCCCTTGATGGACCTATCGGTTATTATATCTTTTGAGATCAATTGAATGCTTATATCATAAGTTGCTTGAACGAATTTAACTCTACCTTTAAGGGACCATTCAAGTAAGCACTACGAAGAACAATTACAATTCACAAGCAAAACTTTTATTTCAACTTTATAACATAAATTTCATTCCAAGAATATGAATAACCTTATCTCTTTAGATAATATCACAAGCGATCGCCAAAACAAAATGAAATAATCCACAACGCATCCGCAAAGAAAAACAACTGATCATAGCATGTATTCCATTAAAATTTGTATAACAGAGAACTTACAGGTTGGCATACATTGCTATCTTCTTCCTATTCTAACTTGTTACCATATTATAAAAAGCCTTTCTCACATATATATGAGAGCAAGAGCCAAATATGAAAAGACGTGTCTTTTCAAAATGTTTAATCGTTAATTTGAATATTCCTAACAAACTTAAGTAAAAAGAGATTAAGAATTCCTAAATGATGAATATAATCATCCTCTTTGAAAGTCTTGATCTTAACACTCTATTTCTTCAATTCTTCTCCTTGTGAAAGGTATTCGAAGATCATCTGGTTGACGGTAGGGGCCATGTCTTTGCTTCGGTCCAATCTTGACAGAGCCCAATCCTTGATGCTTATAAGCTCATTCCGCAAATCTTCCATGGACACTGCTCCTCCTTCTTTATAAAATGAGGGCATTCCAATAGGGCTCCCATCATCCAATTCTTTAAGATCTCGCTTTAGCATACCTTCAAACTTAGCAGGATCTTCTATGTGTGAAGTCCCTTCAGCCTTCTCCTCTGGCGTCATCACATCAATACTACTTATCACCTCATCCAATCATGCTTTTAATCTTTCATGCTCTCTTAATGCTTTTATAGTTCCAGCGTACACCCTCCAGTAATGTTCGACATGTATAAGCATGGTGTTGAATCGGTGTTCAATGATGTCATTAACCAATTTATCCATTTTTTGCTGGATATTGTTTATCTGTTTGGTAGCCTTATCTGCTTGATACTTCCAATATAGAGCATCAGAAACATCGTCCAAGCTCTCTCGTGTAGGATACGAGGCATATTCATTCAAGGGAATCCCTGTCTCAAGTTGTAATATTTTCGTTTGCAACTTTTGATTCTCTTCTTTAGATTTTTCATATAAGCCCTTATAAGTAATATTTTCTCTAACCAAAAACTCCATCTGATCCATATTTAATTTGGCCACATCCAGGTTCAACTTTGCAGTGACCCTAGGGTCAGTCTTTCCAACCTGATGAATCATGAGGTGTCCAAAGGTTTCTTCGATATCTACAATAATTGGCCTTTTTCCCTTTGGATATAATGCCTGTAGACACCTAAAATTGTCCAGTCTAATTAAATAAATATTTTATTTATTTAATTACCTAAGCCTAATTCTTCTATTAATTAAATAAATCTTTATTTATTTAATTAATTCATTTATCCTCTTCTAGCCTTATTTCTCATTTAAATAAATACATTTATTTATTTAAATTATCCCTTTCCTAAATTAAATAAATATTTTATTTAATTATCCTACTTCTTCTATTAATTAAATAAATAAATATTTATTTAATTAATTCATTAGCTTTTTCTACACATGACACATGGCATTCATCTCTTAATTCATACACTACCTACCCCTTTCATTATTTTATTATTTCTTTTACCTACCCTCTAATCTTAGCCGACCTCCTTTTACACCTCTCAATCTTATCCCTCCATTTCATATGGTGTCTTCTATTTAAGAAGATGCCTCCTTCATTATCAAACCCTAATCACTCATGCTAATGACCTAATCTTGAAGACTTGGCTACACTACGATCCTACTTGCAACCACATTCCGTTCTTTGTTGAGCTCTTGTGCATATAAAATCTGAGAGCAAATATATCAAGCAAGATCAATGGAGATAGGAAGAATGGAGATCAAAACCCTATTGGGCATGTGATGGTATAATCTTTGTGATTTCATTTGATTCGCATTGTCTTAGGTAATCTTCATATGTTATTGTGGATCTTTGTTGATTGTTAGGCTAGGGTTTAGTGGTTGGATTCATTTAGCCTTTCAATATTGTTATTATTGTTATCCATTTTTCACCATACACATTTTGGCACGCCCGGTGGGACTCTTGTCCCTTTGCATTTAACCTTTTTGTTGCAGATTTTTCATTTTTGAAGTTGCAGATCGGACATTTTTTTTTCGACGACATTTTAGGTATTTCCGCGTCTGCGAGTGTTCGGATCGCGTCTCTGAGTTTCGGGAGCGTCTGCGGAGGCGGGAATCGCGTCTGTGTTTTCAACAAATTTTGTTTTGCAGGTCTCAGACAGGGGCGTCTGTGTTACATAATCGCGTCTGTGTCACATCTGATCGTGTCTGTGTCCTGAAAGGGCGTCTGTGTGTTCTGAGCGCGTCTGTGCATCACAGAACCACGTCTGTGTCTGGTATAACAGCGTCTATGTTTTTACTGTTTAGGAATTTCAAACTTTCTTTGATTCAATTTTTCGGATTTCATACTTAGGGTTTTAGATCTTGTTTATTTTTGGACTAACCCTTGCAGATCTAGCTAACCAAGTTTGTGCAGCTTGGTTTGGAAGCAAAAACATTTTTGTTGAAGGCCCCTTTTTCACAAAGTCTTTTTGGGTTTTTCTAAAATTTACCTAACTTGTGTGCTTGCAGGAGGGGTGATCATTTGAAACAACCCAAACTACTAACAAATTTTGTTGCAGGGCCTTGGCTAGGGTTTTATAATTTTGTTGTGTGCCTTGTTTTCATAGACTAGCAAACACTTCCATTGGTGCACTAAAATTGAATCATTGTCTTTTGTGTCTTGAGCAATAGGCTCTTTTTGTTTAATCTTTAGAGGGCCTGTCTTCCCGTGTGGTCATTAGGACTACTAGTGAGAAGAGAACGACCCAAGTGGTAGCGAAGAAAACCCACCTCATCTGAACCACTATAATCAAATGTATTCATGGTGAAAACTATGAATAACGTGTGCTGATTAGTTCATACCGACACTATGTCTCCCCATAAACCCGTTTGATCAAATTTATTTGATCATTTGTAGGGCGTAACCCCTACCGGCTGGGAGCCTTCTGTATTTACAGAGCTGAAAGTGTCACATGTATGGCCACACGAGCGAATGCCCTTACTAGCACCATTTTGTTTTAGAGGCCCAAATCCTTCTAGTTGTTGGGGCAGGAGGTCGGACCTCTGGTAGTGGCCCACACACATACGGTTCTTAGTAGAGATACAAAGTTCTCCATGGGGAGTTTTCATGGGGACTGATGCTTGGCTAACCCGAGAAGTGAGTGCCGAGGGTGGAGCCAGTGAGGTCAAGCATCTAAGTATCCGCTCTAAATAGCGTAGCCTCGGGGGTAAAACCCTATGTGGGATCAACAACTATTGTCTTGGCCAGCCATAAGAATTGTGCTTGACTTATGTTAAACATTCAAAACAATCAAGACCAAACAACAAAACATTGTGTCTTTTGTGTCTTCAAGTGTATGCAAAACAACTTTACACACTTTTCTTGGAGTCACTTTTGGAGTCTAAAACACTTGCAAACATTGAATCCTCATCAACATTGTGTCCTCTTGTCACGAAAAACAGTCAAACAGTCGGATTTGGTCACAGTAAAAACAACTTCACAGATTGGAAAAATTGCACGAAATTTACAGAAACGCGTCTGTGTCTGTTTTAACCGCGTCTGGGTCATCTAAGCGCGTCTGTGAAGGGCAAAATAGCGTTTGTGTTTTTAGAAGCGTCTGTGTCGAACAGAGAAGCGTTTGTGTATAGGAATCGCGTCTGTGAAGTATACGGAAGCGTCTGTGTCCAGAATTGAAAACTTTTACAATCCAGCAAACAAAGAGAAATCAGTTTCAGCATACTTGAGCTTCCTAGGTTGTCTCTTTAGGTTTCATCTAGCATTCAACCTGCCCTTAGGTCTCATACAGTCCATCATTGCTTCACATCTCATTTTACATTCATACTTGTCTAAACTTGGGTCAAAAAGGTCACTTGCTTGTCCTCATCATACTTTTCCAACACACTACATACAATTACACTTTGCTAAGTGGTCCCTCATCAAGGTTTCTTACCTTTGGGTCTCATTTGGTCTTACTTAGAGTCAAGGTCAGCTTACCTCATCAAGAGAAACAATCATCTCTTTGGAAGTCACACCTACTCTACTACTTACATACTTGGTCTTACACTTTGGACATTGCAAGTACACCTCAAGATTCATTTGCACTCCAATCAAACTCTTGGTCTTCCGTACTCTTTTCATTTTCATCTAGTCTCTCACATCTTGGTCAAACACCTAGTTCATGGTTGAAACCCGCCTTCAAAAATCTAGGAGAAAAGCTAAAGAAGCTCAAGAATCCGCAAACATGAGTTCTTATGAGTATGACAATGATTTATTTTTCAATCCTGAGCACATTACATTACCTGACATGGAGGTTTATAGAAACAATCCAAATGTGGAAAATGCAGACACTACAAACAACAAGGCTACACACAATGACAATGTGGACAACCTTTCAATACAATTAGCAGACATAGAAGAATCCATAATGAATCCTCATTTCAATAGATTGGTTGAAGAGATAATGAGGAGAGATCGACAATACTTCTTACACATGATGGCACAAAGTGGAGCTAAAATACCTCATGACTTTGACATGTCTCAACTTATGGAAAATCGACCCTCGCAACAAACTCAATCCAACATGGATCAAAGGAGACCCAATAGTGGGGGAAATAGAGGACCGAATATGATGCCTGAGTCACCATCAGTTTTGCTTCAAAAACCAGAAATCCCACATACACAAGCTCAAACATATGATACTTACCTTCGAAGACCATTATGGAAGCCTTATGCAGATAGATATGCTCAATCACATGCTCCAGCTATGGATCAATAAAAACAAGTGGATACTCAAAGGCATCCTCAAAATTTGGACATAAGGAAACCTCATGTCAAATTTGGGGGCAACACAATGGAAAATGAAATGCCTATTGAATATGGTATATATGCGCAAAATAGATATGGGGTTCCTCAACATGAAGCTATGCCAAGTGTTCCCTATATGCCGCATCAATATAGACCTCCATATGGATATGTCTATGATCAGTATCATCCATACATGCAACAAGCTCCTCCTCAAATGGGTGTTTCAAACACGGGGTATGTTACAAGAAATATATCTCCTCCCAAGAACAATTTGGAGCAACAAATAAGAGATTTACAAAAGAAAATGGAGGACATGAGTACACCAAAACCAACATACACTATGAGAGATATATGTCCTTATCCATTTGATAAGAGCATCCCAATGCCTCCATTTCCTACACACTTTGTGACGCCTAAATTTGACAAGTATAGAGGAAAAGGAGACCCCAAGGCACACATAAGACAATTTTTCACAACTTGCATTGAGATAGCGGCAGAAGAAACATATTTGATGAGGTTGTTCCCGCAAAGCTTAGGCGATCAAGCTATGGAATGGTTCTCTCAACTTCCACCTGGTATTAAGTCATGGGGTGACTTAGCAGAGGCATTTATTCAACATTTCTCTTACAATATTGAGACAGATATCTCAGTCACTACTTTGTGCAACACCAAGCAAAAAGAGGGAGAATCTTTTGCATCATTTTTACAAAGATGGAGAAATCTAGCTAGCAGATGCTCTTGTGAAATCCCACAGAAACAAATGGTAGAAATGTTCACTCAAAACGTTAACAAGGATATTGGCTATGATCTCAAGAAAGCTTGTTTGTCCACATTCAAGGATGTTATTGAAAAGGGCTTAGCAACAGAAAAGGTCTTAATTGAACAAGGAGTCATTAAGATATTCAAGGAAAACAAAGATGACTTTAAAGGAAAAGACAAGCCAAGATTTTGGAATAAGAACAAGAATACAGTTAATGATGGTGTTGTTGATGCCAACACAGTGCGACCCAAATTCATCTTTTCGGGATCAAGTTCTACAAACAATCAAGTGAATACTCAAACAACTTCTAGACCACGAAGGAAGTACACTCCATTGGGAGAACCACTTGAATCGGTCTTCAAAAAGCTTGTGGCAAACAAAGTGATCACAGTTCTAGATTTTCCTCCATATGAACCAAAGGTCAAACCAAATTGGTGGAATGATGATGAGTATTGTGAGTTTCATAAGAGCAAGGGTCATAAGACAGGAAATTTCCATCGACTGAAGAACATTGTGCAAGATCTCATTGATAGAGGTGATATTGAGATTGAGGGACACTCATCTAATCAAGAACATGAGATGTTTAAGGAACCATTCCCAAAGCATGACAAGGGAAAAGGTAAAGCCACAGATGATCAAGCCAACTATACTAGAGCACCGTACAACTATGACTCAACTATCAACCACATCTCGATGGACAATCATATCTCTACTATTACTATCAAGAACAAAAATCCTGAGAATCCTCCTCAGAGACCCAAGATTGTTATAAGAGGTGTGGGATCTTCATCCGAGTCTACCTCTGAATGTCATGTTACAACCCGTCGAGGCAAGATTACGTTGCTAGGTGCCTCCACTAAAAACACCACTTCTTCATCAACCAAACCTGAGTATGACCTTGTAGAACAATTAGGAAAGACACCCGCGCTCATCTCCATCCTTGAGCTCTTACGCATATCCCCTGCTCATAAGGCTATTCTTGACAAAATCTTGAGAGACACTGCCGTCCCTACTGATCTGAACGTGGACCAGTTTCAAGCCATGGTGGGATACCTTTCCATTCCACATTCCCTTACGTTCACAGAAGCTGATGACGCCTCCGTAAGTCAGCCACATAATGCACCTTTACACGTTGAAGCCTTTATACACAAACATCAAATAAAGCGAGTCCTGATAGATGGAGGAGCAGGCCTAAACATTTGTACATTGAGCACCATTAAACAATTGGGATATTCTGACAAAGCTGTGAATTCTACAAATCACATCACCATCAAGGCCTATGATGATGAAGAGCGCTCGTCCAAAGGCACAGTCACCTTACCTCTAAGAATTGGGCCAGTCACAAAGGATGTGGTTTGTCAAGTCCTAGATCTAGATCTCACATACAACATATTGCTAGGACGTCCTTGGATTCATGAAATGAGGGCAGTCCCATCAACATATCATCAATGCATTAAGTTTCCTCATAATGGAGTCGAGGTAATAGTTAACGGTGATCCTAATCCGTTCATATATTGCAATAACTTGAGATCACATACTGAGACTATCATTCCCAGTAATCGTGAGGCTACTCCTTCTTCGACATACATTGATCCTGAGTCATTGAAACCTTCGACATCAAAACAAGGTGAACTTAAAGGCAAATTTCAAGACAAAGGCATGGGAGAATACACTTTGAATCAGACTATGTTTTTACGACAAGTCGTGAGCTCTCCAAAAGAATATGGAAGGCCACATCCTAACAAACAAATCTCCATCATGATACTCAAATGGGATCCTACTACCTTTCAAAGATGGGGCGAACTAGAAGAGGAAAATTTATACAAAATGCTTTACAAAGACATTGAAGAGGACACACATGATCAGATTAATATACCCTGTGAGAACTATGGCAAAGGCTTCAAGATTCTACAAAGATTCGGGTATGATGGAAAAAGCCCTCTTGGGTTACGCAAAGAAGGCGTCATGGAGCCCTTACAACCTGAATTGACTGTAAGAAGGGAATGCTCAAAGGGACTTGGTTTTCTGACTTCCAAGATACACACTAAAAGGACAGAAGAGGCATTGCAAAGCAAAGTTGCCAAAGTTCAACAAGAAGATTACTATTCCACAGATTCCAACAAATGGGAATGGGGTTCAGACAAATCCTCCAGTGACTATGAGCTCACCGAGACATTCAGAGAGCTAGATGAACCCACAGAAGAAGAGGAATTTTACAAAAAATTCAGAGTTGGTCAAGAACCAACTCATAAGGATTTCCCACAGTCTTCGTTTCAAGGTCTTAGGTCGAAATCACATAGGATGAGGACACCTGTCCTGGAAGGCACTACTAGTGATGACAATTTGGATTCGCTTGCGATCAAAACTGATGAGGAGAGTGCCATCGATGACCTCGACGATTGCCTCGATATACCCGAATATAACCACATCTTCACTCTTAGCCCTGCAAACTCTGAAAACATTAAAGGCCTTCCCCTTGTTCATCCCCAACTCATTGACTGGGATTATGAAGGATCAGCACAATTTGACACATTTCAAAATGACGAAGCTATTATCGACTATCTTGGCATACGGGATGATCTTCCTCCTGGAGACCACAAAGCAGGATACATCATAGAACTCAACAACATGGCATATTTCGGTGAGGGTGTCGAACCTTCCAGTCGCAAAAATGTGAAAATAAGAACAAAACAAGGGTCTTATGGCGAAAACCACACTGTGGCGCTATCTGACTCCAAAAAAGTAAAAAGAAAGGACGTATCTGAGGGCGAAAACCTCTCTGAGGCACCCGAAGATGGAAGGCTCGACATTCTCCCAGCATCATATGAGGAAAAATCATCCATGTTGGTAGAGGAGACTATCAAGACAAACATTGGTACAGAAGAGATTCCACACAACATATTCCTGGCTCAATCCTTGATAGAGTCCGAAAGGGGAAAGTTCATAAGCTTCTTCAAAGAACGACAAATCAACTTTGCATGGTCATACGCTGATATGCCTAGACTAGATCCGGATTTGGTAATGCATCATTTGACAGTCAAACCGGGGGCAAAGCCAGTGAAACAGAAAAATTAAGAAAAATGCATCCGCAAGTAGCATTACTAGTCAAAGCAGAGCTGAAGAAATTATTGGATGTCGGATTCATACGCCCAATTGATTATCCCGAATGGATCTCCAATTTAGTACCTGTCAGTAAACCAGATCGTAGCATCAGAATATGTACAGATTTTAGAGACATCAACAAAGCTTGTCCAAAAGATGACTTCCCATTACCAAATATCGACTTGATCGTTGATCTCACAGCAGGTCATGAAATGTTATCTTTAATGGATGGGTTTTCTAGTTATAATCAAATCAGGATTGCACCCAAAGATCAACACAAAACATCATTCACTTGTCCATGGGGAACTTTCTGTTGGAATGTCATGCCCTTTGGGCTAAAAAATGCAGGTGCTACATATCAAAGAGCAATGACCACTATCTTTCATGATCTCATGCACATAACTGTGGAAGATTATGTTGATGATCTCTTGGGTAAATCAATAGATAGAGATACACATTTGGACATACTTTCAGTCATCTTTGATCGGTTGGAAAAATGAAAGGTAAGATTAAACCCCAAGAAATGTGTCTTTGGAGTAACCTCCGGGAAGCTCCTAGGATTCATTGTGTCCAAAAGAGGAATCGAAGTCGATCCAGCAAAAGTCAAGGCTATCTTGGACATGCCGCCACCCAGAAATATCAGTCAACTTCGATCCTTACAAGGGAGACTCCAGTCTATACGAAGATTCATAGCGCAACTGGCAGATAAGTGTAATCCTTTTCAGCACCTGCTACATAAAAATATCAAGTTCAAATGGGATGAGAACTGTCAACAAGCCTTTCAGACACTCAAAGATTATCTTTTGAATCCGCCAGTTTTGATGCCACCAATTCCAGATCAGCCTTTGTTACTATACATATCAGCTACTCCAACAGCACTGGGGGCACTCCTAGCACAACAAATAGCTGACGGCAAGGAAAAAGCAGTATACTATATCAGTCGCACATTGGTGGGATATGAGTTAAACTACACACCAATCGAGCGTGCATGTCTCACTGTGGTCTTTGCTTCACAGAAATTACGCCATTATATGCTCACTCACAAGACTAAGTTGATTGCAAGAATTGATCCACTAAAATATCTTCTCAACAAAGCTACACTTACTGGGCGACTGGCCAAATGGGTAATGATCCTGAGTGAGTTCGACATCGAGTATGTGGACAGAAAAGCAATAAAAGGACAAGCAATCGCGGATCAATTAGCAGATGCTCCCATGATAGATGATGCTCCTCTAAATTCAGAATTTCCAAATGAATCCATTCTAACAATATCACATGCAAAGCCATGGCAATTATACTTTGACGACTCATACACACAGCATGGGGCAGGAGCTGGTATTCTCTTTATAACTCCTCAAGGCGATTCTATACCAAAATCATACCGCTTATCATTTCCTTGCACTAACAATATAGCGGAATATGAGGCATTAACAACTGGATTACGAATTGCAGTTCAGTGGAAGATCCAAGAACTTCGTGTTTTTGGGGATTCTCAACTTGTCATCCATCAAGCAACTGATGATTACCAAACAAAAGATGAAAAATTAATGCCTTACAAGCAAATGGTGGATGATTTGAAACAACACTTCACAAAGATAGATTTTGAGCAGATACCAAGAGAGCAGAATCATGTTGCAGATGCCATGGCTACAATCGCTTCACTAATTGACCGGCCTCAAAATGAAACTTGCTATGAGTTCTTAGTGGACAACCTGTTGGTTCCTTCATATGAGATCACTCCTACTGAAATGATATGCATTGTTGGTCCCGAATCCCAGTTATATGGGTCCATATTCACATACCTTCGCGACAATATCTTACCTCCTGATCTATCAAACAACCAACGCCGCACTTTCATTCGCCAATCCTCTCGATATGTCATTCTAGCCGATATCCTATACCGACGAGGTCTAGATGGCACTCTTCTTAGATGTTTAGAAAGCAACGAAGCTCAGATTGCGTTATGTGAAGTGCATGAAGGGATATGTGGTCCGCATGCTAGTGGTCCTACCTTGGCCAAGAAACTCATCAGGACTGGATATTATTGGCCCAATATGGAAAAAGACTCATATCAATTTGTCAAGAAATGTAAGCAATGTCAAATTCATGGAGACCTCATACATGCACCAGCACAAGAACTACAACCACTTGCGTCTCCTTGGCCCTTTTGTCAGTGGGGACTCGATCTCATAGGCAAGATTCACCCTCCTTCTTCCAATGGTCATAAATTCATTATCACAGCCACAGAGTATTTCACAAAATGGATTGAAGCCATGCCTCTCACACAAGTCACTGGGAAACAAGTTGCTACCTTCATCCTGAACTACATCATTTGCCGATATGGTATTCCTAATTCCATTATCACTGATAACGGGCGTCCCTTCAAAACTCAGGATGTTCGTGAACTCTGTGAGCGCTTCCATATCTCCCATCGTTTCTCCACACCATATTACCCCCAAGGTAATGGCCAAGCTGAGGCGTCTAATAAAACAATTCTTAAAATCCTCAAAAAGACAGTCGACGACGCTGGCCGTAACTGGCATATCCAACTCAATCCTGCACTTTGGGCCTACTGCACAAGTGTCCGCACACCTACAGGAGCTACACCCTACTCACTTGTCTACGACGCTGAAGCCATCTTGCCTATTGAGGTCGAGTTACCTTCTTTACAGGTCTCTTTGCAAAACATCATCAATGATGAAGATTACAGGGTCTCTCGCTTACAAGAACTAGAACTGCTGGATGAACGGAGACAAACTGCTTTTAATCATCTTAAGGCTTACCAACAACGAATGAGTCGCAGCTACAATCACAAAGTCAAGCCTCGCACATTTGAGGTAGGTGACTTAGTCCTCAGAGAAAACCCCAAGAATCAGCAAGACAGAGAGAAGAAGGGCAAGTTTGAACCAAATTGGCTTGGTCCTTACATCATCACAGCGGTATATGGATCTGGGGCATATCAGCTCTCAACTATAGAAGGTGAACCTTTGGAGGATCCTATCAACAACATGCACCTTTGTAGGTTCTACACATAGCTCTTCGGAATATCCTAATTCAAAAAATACAAAAAAAAATAAAATTATAAAACAAAAAAATCGTTACTTGGTGAAAACCTGGCAAACAGGCGCCTTGTGACACAAAAACATTGAAAAATCAAAAAAAGTAAAGAGAAATAATTTCGTCCAACGGTGAAAACCACTTCGATGGCGCCCTGGGCAAGTACCATGGTGAAAACTGGGTCACCAGCGCCATGTGTAGAGACTTTGATCCTCTCTCCTTCAGGATTCTCTTTCATCCTTTCACTTCGCACACACTCACAACCTATTCATTCATAATAAACTTACCCAGTCCCATCATGGCTTGTTATTGATCTACCCAAGATTGGTTAGCCATTCATAATAAACCTCCCTTTTCGCCTCCCTTTCCATCCATAATAAATCAGATCCTATCTGTGGCTAAGACAAATCCTATGTCTAATGATGGGTGTGGAACTAAGAACATGACATGTTTCGAGGAGTACAGTTTCTTCCAACTTCCTTCAGTCTATTCACGCACAATCTGCAATAAAGCAACATTTGCATCGCAGATCCGCAATAAAGTTTCATCTTCTTCGCAATAAAGTATCAGTTTCATGGATTCAGTCAGTTTCAGATGAGACACAGCAGCAACAATGGGCTTCAACAAAATCAAATCTTTCAACAGACTTAGACAACATTATGGTTTAGTGTTAATCTATCCCTTTTGTGAAAGTGAACATTGTGACCATAATCAAACATGACTTATACAAGTGACAAGAGACACTGAACTTGAGGACTACAGTGGGTGTTGGTGTCGAGTCTTGGTTTTCTTTTGATTTTATCTTTCTGGTGACATGTCTTTTAGCTTTTCCAGGATGTCTTTGACTAGAGATTCTATCTCCAGGATGTCTTTGACTAGAAAGGCGAGGATGGGGTATCGTCACCTATTTGTATTTTCTGTCTGTGGATTGTCTCTTAGTAATGCTATGACTTGTCCAAGGATATGAGGACACTGTGAGTCTAGTATGAACTGGGGCATTCCTTGTTTGTGACTGTCTTATCTCCATGCAAACGGGTACAATGACTTTCTGGGTCAAACATATGCCTCGATTGTCATAACCTACTTGCCATAATAAAGCTCAATTATGATAACGCACAAGAAGCTCTTTCACGTTCATATCTTCTGTCTTCCATCCCCCTTTCTTGGTTGACTTCCATCATCTTTCTCGAGTCTGCGTAGCCTTCTATCACACAACTGAGTATAATGACACACCAAAAACATTTGCATTTCATATAGTTACACCTGCATTTCCACATATAAGCATTTCATACATACATATAGATATCACAATTGCATCACATCCTGCACACAACACCTATTAGCACAATTTACATTTGCATTATCATATTCATCTGCATGACATACATTCACATTTGCATCATGCATCACATATAAAACATAAAAGAACAAAAATATTGCATTGTGTCATATACATATTTGCATCCATATCATAAGCATACATTCTAAGAACATCTCATCGCATAGGTACACATGCATATAACTGCCGCAAAAAAATGAATCATCTCTCATATATAATCAAATGTGTCATGATACAATGATGTCAAAAGAATCATATGGCTACAAAATCACCCGCAGGTGTCTACAATACAAAAAAATGGTACAAATACTGATACAAGGGAGCCCTCTATGGCTATGATGAACTCCCTCCCTCGGAGCCGCCTGGCCTCGACGGAATCTGAGCTCTAGACGGACCCGCTCCAGGATCACCCTGCCTGTCTGGTGGTGGTGGAGGACCCATGACCCCACCACTAGATGCCTGTCTCCTCTGGCTCCCTCCCGTAGTCGTCGCTGTCCGCGATGGTCTATGAAAGCTCCTCGCCCGTTGATCTGCTGGCACGACACCATAATACAGGTCCCTCCAGTAGGCAATCTCCTCTCCGGCTCGCAGGACATATGCGTAGCCTGCTCCTGCGTCCTCCGCCGCCTGTCTCCCTGCCCTCAGTGTGGTCTCAGCCTCAGTATAGCGCTGAATCGCCTGATCCCTCTCCCGCTCAGTATCCCTCAGCCTGGTCCTGAGTCGATCCCTCTCCCGCTCCAGATCCTAGATCTCATCTGCCTGGCCCTGACAGATCTCCCTAAGCTCAATCAGCTCATCCTCCTCTGGATCCCCGCCCTCTGCCCCTGCCTGTGGCTCTCCCTCTGCGGGTGCCTGTACCTGTGCCAGCCCCTGTGCCTGTGTTGGTGCCTGAAAGGGTACCTGTCGCTGTACATGCCTAGGCACCTGTCCCTGTCTCTGACCCTGTGCCTGTACTAACACCTGTCCCTGTCTTTGTCCCTGTGCCCTAGGACCCTGTGCTGCTGGTACTTGCAGGGGCACTCCACCGCGACCCCTCACCACCTGGGCCTGTCCCTCCTGTCCACCCTCCCTCCGAGGTGCCACTCTCCTCTCCCCCACTACTCCCCTCCGCCTCCGTCGGCCTTTGCCTCCATCACCCCCACCGTCCTCATCATCATCTCCTCCTACCTCTCCCTCCAGTAGCTCCCCTGGATCTGTCAGTCGAGGGAATGGATGCTCTGCCCAGTAAGCTGTATACTCTGCATCCATACCTGCATCCTCAATCTCTGGCCACATATCCTAGGGTAGGGGCATCATCTCTGCCAGCTGTGTGGTGGCCTGATCATATGATAATAATGGCCCGAACTACGCCTGATCCCTCACTGTGCGGGCATACATACTCGAGCCTCGTGGCATCCTCTAGATCCTGCCAAACTGTCTGCCAACCCTATCCACCAGCTGTCTCTCCAGTATGTAAGGCGTCCGCCCAATCAAATATCTACTCCTGAAGGTATAAGGCAGCTCCACTGCGTCATCCTCCCACTCCTCGCACCCCAGGTACGGCCTCCAGATGACTACATCAATGTCATCTATCACACGCCTCCAGTGCTCTAACTGGCCAATCCGAGGCTGTGAAGTAATCATATCATAAAGATGCACAAAGCTCCGCCCCTGACCTCTGCCCCTGAAGTGTATCGGCCGTGTGATAGGCAGATGCTCGTATGCCCACACCTGGAGCAGTGTCACTCCACAACCCAATCCCACTGATCCATGGTAGACGAACTGGTGAAGCTCATAATACAGATGTGCCAAGACACATGGACCCCATGCATACCTGGTGTGCTCAGTCACCAATATCTCCAGTGCTCCTCCCCAGCCCACTGCCAACCCCCGTGTCACCCTGTCCGGACATAGGAACCCACTGATGGCTCCTCCGATCATAGTTGGCAAGGCTAACCCTGTCGCAGTCATGGTATCCCATGCCACGTGCCCTGTTCTCATCTCTGGCCCGGGATCCTGGAACACCCGTCTCAAAGCCTCCCTGTCTCCGTCACGATCGTATGGGATCAGCTCTCCATCAATCGGTATATGCAATATCCTGTAGACATCCTCGAGGGTCACTGTCATCTCCCCCATCGGCAAATGAAATGTGCATGTCTCGGAGTGCCATCTCTCCGCCAGCGCAGTCAGCAAACCCATGTTTGCCCGAAACTCAGGCACATATAATACGTGTCTCAATCCCATCTCCTCAATGGCAGCTCTGTCCTGAAATGATAACTCTGGTCGCAACCTCTGTGTGGACGGGAATCTCTCCCGTGACTCTAGCATAGGCAGATACTCCTGCAGTCAAACAATCAATCATGTCAGTTATCGTGGCATTCACTGTTCATCACAAAATGCTACTTGCTATCTAAATGCATATGGTTATTCATCCTAGTGACACTCACTGTTCATCACAAAGTGTTGCTATCTATCCTAGTAGTGCTCCCTGTTCATCACAAAGTACTACGTGTGTGACATTCCCTATTCATCACAAAGTGTTACTCACATTTAGCACTCCCTGTTCATCACAAAGTGCTGCTCATCCTTTGGGTACTCCCTGTTCATCACAAAGTACTCTATCTTGGTGCTCCCTGTTCATCACAAAGTGCCTTGATCTATCCTAGTCTTCCTCGAGGACCTGCTTGAGTGTATCCTCTCAGCAGCTTATCCAATCGACAACGTATGTTCATCACAGAACTGCGGATTTGACCTAGAAGACTAAAACCGTGCATTTTTTTTTGACATATACGCGCTTTTAACTCACAAACGCGCCTCTTGACTGCACAAGCGCGCCTACACAACGCAGACGCGCCTGTTTGACATAAACGCGCCTAAATTACTCACAGACGCGACTTTGGAACATAAATCGGCACACAGAACCATAACCCCAATATCCATGAGAGGATGAGCCTCTAAGCCTAATACTTGGGCTGCAGCATAGATCATTTGGTTGACGGTAGGGGCCATGTCTTTGCTTCGGTCCAATCTTGACAGAGCCCAATCCTTGATGCTTATAAGCTCATTCCGCAAATCTTCCATGGACACTGCTCCTCCTTCTTTATAAAATGAGGGCATTCCAATAAGGCTCCCATCATCCAATTCTTTAAGATCTCGCTTTAGCATACCTTCAAACTTAGCATGATCTTCTATGTGTGAAGTCCCTTCAGCCTTCTCCTCTGGCGTCATCACATCAATACTACTTATCACCTCATCCAATCGTGCTTTTAATCTTTCATGCTCTCTTAATGCTTTTATAGTTCCAGCGTACACCCTCCAGTAATGTTCGACATGTATAAGCATGGTGTTGAATCGATGTTCAATGATGTCATTAACCAATTTATCCATTTTTTGCTGGATATTGTTTATCTGTTTGGTAGCCTTATCTGCTTGATACTTCCAATATAGAGCATCAGAAACATCGTCCAAGCTCTGTCGTGTAGGATATGAGGCATATTCATTCAAGGGAATCCCTGTCTCAAGTTGTAATATTTTCGTTTGCAACTTTTGATTCTCTTCTTTAGATTTTTCATATAAGCCCTTATAAGTAATATTTTCTCTAACCAAAAACTCCATCTGATCCATATTTAATTTGGCCACATCCAGGTTCAACTTTGCAGTGACCCTAGGGTCAGTCTTTCCAACCTGATGAATCATGAGGTGTCCAAAGGTTTCTTCGATATCTACAATAATTGGCCTTTTTCCCTTTGGATATAATGCCTGTAGACACCTAAAATTGTCCAGTCTAATTAAATAAATATTTTATTTATTTAATTACCTAAGCCTAATTCTTCTATTAATTAAATAAATCTTTATTTATTTAATTAATTCATTTATCCTCTTCTAGCCTTATTTCTCATTTAAATAAATACATTTATTTATTTAAATTATCCCTTTCCTAAATTAAATAAATATTTTATTTAATTATCCTACTTCTTCTATTAATTAAATAAATATTTATTTATTTAATTAATTCATTAGCTTTTTCTACACATGACACATGTCATTCATCTCTTAATTCATACACTACCTACCCCTTTCATTATTTTATTATTTCTTTTACCTACCCTCTAATCTTAGCCGACCTCCTTTTACACCTCTCAATCTTATCCCTCCATTTCATATGGTGTCTTCTATTTAAGAAGATGCCTCCTTCATTATCAAACCCTAATCACTCATGCTAATGACCTAATCTTGAAGACTTGGCTACACTACGATCCTACTTGCAACCACATTTCGTTCTTTGTTGAGCTCTTGTGCATATAAAATCTAAGAGCAAATATATCAAGCAAGATCAATGGAGATAGGAAGAATGGAGATCAAAACCCTATTGGGCATGTGATGGTATAATCTTTGTGATTTCATTTGATTCGCATTGTCTTAGGTAATCTTCATATGTTATGGTGGATCATTGTTGATTGTTAGGCTAGGGTTTAGTGGTTGGATTCATTTAGCCTTTCAATATTGTTATTATTGTTATCCATTTTTCACCATACACAATGCCCATTATAGGAGAGCCTTTTGATCAGGATCATACCCGGAGCCTAGGAACAATTTATCTACCTCCTGAGGCAACACCTGTTGATTCAAATCCTGTTTTTTCAAGAATCCATCAAAAGGAAGTGCAGAATTTATGTCTCAACCAGAGAAGATGATGACACCAACTTCTTTTAATATTTTCCTCCCTTTCTCAGGGGTCATATCCTTCATGAGTGTGTCGATTTCATCCTGTAATCTTTTCATCTGTTCTTCTTCGGGTCTTCCAGCCATGCTTCGTTTCACATGGGCCCCTTTATACTAGTACAAGAATGAAAGGAATTCCCTTGAAGAGACGAATCCGTCATCAGCAACGAAATTCTCATGCTCTGTCATTCTTATGTCAACTACATCTTTAATGTTGAATTCACCATTGTCTACATCCACTTTTGCTTCAAAACCCGGAGGATAATCCTCTCTAGGAGAGTCAGCAGGGATACTACTAGCAGTTGATTTTGGTGACATGTGAGCCAATGGTTGACTATCCTTTTCAGTATTGATAAAATGAAGGAACTGGGGGGGCACCCTATGCATAATCTCTACTTCATGTTGAAGTAGCCTTTTGGCTATCTCCACAGGGTCTTGGAGGTTTCCAAGCAGGTCTCCATCCACCATCCCCCTTGCTCTTTTCCATTTGAAGGCTTCCCAAGTCATTTCGCTTTTTTCTCTCAAAGCCCTGGCCTCTTCCCTTTCAAGGTTCTTGATCAAGTCATCTGGCATTTTAGCCACATGTATTCCGGCCTTTAGTTTTTGTGACGCCCTGGCAGCTCTTATATATCCCTCAGGATCAAAGTTCTCTCTAGGTTCACCCAGAGTCATGCCATAATAATCTAATTTATTTTGAAGTAGATGATAGCTTTTTGAACTTTTAACAATAAAATCGGAAAAAACCAATAACCCTGGAACAATGGATTGTTTACCAAAATCCGTAAGATGTTTGGCACTGACCGTAGATAACTGTCTCACAATCTCCAGGCTAGCCACCCTGTTTGGTACTATAATTGGAAGCATGTATGGCTTTCCTTCATACCCAAATACCCTGATTTCTGTATGATTATTGTGGCAATACCAGTCACCCCAATTGTGATCAATCTGGGACTCCGGAGAGAAGTCTTTTGGCCTGAGGAATCTCTTAATCTCAAGGGACAAAGTATAATCTCTATGTTGCCCAAAGGCCGCACTAAGGGGTTTCACAAAATATCCCTGAAAGTGCCAGTACTGGTTGTTCATGAATCTTTGATCCCATGCAGAAACCCACAACTGAACTGGTTTCTTCAAACCATTCTTATCATAAGCTCTGATGCAGAAATCTTCTGACCAGAAATTGATTTCTTGTCCACAATAAAGAATAATATGCATCAATAAAGAGTGCAATGAAAAATGGATATTCACAAGGTCTCCTTTCAACTTCTCCAAACCATGATTTAGGGCATCTGCAACATAAGTGGCATAATCAAATGACCTAGGGTCTTTCGATTGTAAATCGGCACACAAAACCATAACCCCAATATCCATGAGAGGATGAGCCTCTAAGCCTAATACTTGGGCTGCAACATAGTATGTATATTTAAAATACAGATGGAAATGGTTGACATCGAATGGCACCTTGTCATTTTTGTTGAATGGAACAATGGACCCGCCCACTTTCGGCCAGTGAATAGGTAATCTCCATGTCCTGTAGATGTTTTCCAAGCTAAAGAATTCTTGTGACAGTTTCTGCATATCGATTTTCTCCTCTACTTCCCAGTCTAGATCAAACACCATATCAATAGTCTGTTTGTTAATCACCACCAAGGGATTCCCTCGGTAGTCACATATGGTTTTGGTTCTTGGATTATAGCAATCTACCAGAGCTTTCATTAATTCAACATCCACAAACACATTTGGGACTACCAATTTCCCTAAGTTTTTCTTCCATAGATTACTTATGGGCTCAGGAGCATCCCTTCTTTTGTAACTAAACAGGAACAATTCATGTCCCCTGATTTCGGTCCATATGTCTCCCAGATGTTCAAATCGATCCTCCAATCCTTCTTCTTCACTTTTGATCTTTTTAGACCTCACGCTGGATGTCGGGCACTGGTCTAGCAAATCCTGAGTCAAAGCTCTACCTTGCTTTTTCTGTCTTTTGGGCTTCTCTTCAGGGTTTAGCTCTTTCCCTTTCCTACTCCTTTTAGAAGAAGAAGACGGTTCCATAATAAATACGAGAAATCAAACTTACTTGGAAAATTTGTCTAGCTCCTCTGATTGTCGTTCACGAATTCCAACAAATTCCTTGCAGCTTTCAGTTTCTTAGCATCAATCTAGTTCTTATGAAAAATTTCGATCAGTTCAGCTATAATTGCATGGGCAACTTGTGCACAGTTAATGTCTCTGCGTCTATAACGGCTATTCAAATGTTTAAACTTAATTGCAGATGTGACATTCTTCACTTGGGCTTTTAACTCTTTCGCGGGAAGTACTGTTCAACTGAATGATCGTAAATCGAGTTTTTGATGAAACCCTTGTCTTGGGCCGGATACTTTAGCCTTTCATCGAAAACTCACTTCCTTCGATATCACTTCATCGGTGAATAGCCTATGTCGAAAAACCCTTTTCAAGTCTCCTCGAAATCATCTTTTCTTCGATGAACTTTCTTTCGATAAGTCACTTGCAAGTTTCATCGAAATCATATTTCAATGAGTTCTATTCTTTGGTGAATGTTCATGCAAGCTCTTCGAAAGTCATTTTCTTCGACATCCTCCTCATCGATAAAACCCCTCTGTTTTTGTTCGATACAATGCTATCGATGAGATTTGTATTTCGATGAATGCTTTTTGAATTTCTTCGGCAGTTGTTTATCATCGAAATCACTTTTTGCCTTTTGCTTTTTGCTTTTCGATGAAACTGGAGTATCGATGAGCGGCTGCCTTCATTTATCGAAAGTGATATTCCGCCGAAGACCTTTTTACGTAGTGCTTTACACGTCATGCTTTATTTCGATGAAAGCATTCTTTCGGTGAAACTCCTTTTGAGATGCTCGATATGACACTTTGGTCGATAACCTTTTAGTTTTCACGCCCTTGGGAAGATTTTTTTTAATTTTCAAACATAATGTTCAACATGTTCAAAATGCAATGTGAACATAACTATATTTTTGACAGAGGAAAATATTGGTTGACATTGGCAGATGGCATTGGGCCATCATATGTAGTTTGATCTTGCAGACCACAAATAATTTGGGGTGGAGTAATTTTTTTTGACTCTATGCTCAATGGAATTATAAATAAATTCCCTCTCAAATTGCCTGTTCATGGACAATTTTTGAGGTTCTACTTTTCTTAAAGTAGTTGTTATCCATGAGCATTAGTTAGGTTTGCTTTGGTAGTGTAGTTTCCTTTTTGTTGAAGTTACCCTGTCCAGGTAATTTCTTTTTGGTCTGCACTGCAGTTGGTCTGCTTCACTCAAAGATTCTGGTCTCTCGCTTCATTATTGTGAAATGCGTGTCCCCAACTAGAGCCACTGATAGCTCTGAAAATTGATTGCATGAAATTTTTAAATTTTGAGCTCAAAACATTGATTTTCAAGTTTTACTTGTATCCTCTATGAACGATCCAAGGTCTAGGGTTTAGGGTTTATCAATTTTTTTTATATTTTGTGAAGAAAACCATAGCAATGATATATTATGTTGTTCCTTTTTCCCACTTAAGGCCGAGGGTTCCACTTTCGTTCACAGGGCCATCTTCATTTCCTATGTATTAAGTGGTGATTAACCGGTTCATGAAATATGATATTCCTAAGTCATTCGCATAGAATTTCCTATGATAGGTTTTCCTTTTAAATATTTGTGCCAACGCTTGTATTTTCCTAAGTCTGAAGAGTCCTAAATACTCTAACCGTTTGCTAAAGATAGGGTGGATCCAATGGCTAGCACTTCCCTGTGATCAAAGATGCGAGGATTTTAATGGTCGTGGCATCGTGAGATTGTGTTGTGTGTTATCGTAAAAAACCGACAGGGTTGGCAGTGTAACCAGTCGCAAGCATTGTGTTACCACTTCGCAGGCGATAAAGGTCGATCTACTAACAGTCCCATCAATTTACACGTGCTCAGAATGAACGGGGATGTTTTATCCTGCGGTAAAAGGTGCTCGACTTTTAAAATCCTGGAAGAGTTAACGGGTAGTATGCAAAGCGGTAAAGATTGAATAGATCAGACAACCCTCGTATTCCTGCAATGGAAGTTGTAGGGAGATTACAGACTCAGGTTGATCAGGAAGACCTACAGTGAGGTCGCTGATGGAGTTTGGTCGAAGGATGATATGACACTGTTCAGTTAGGATTTTGTGGGTCCACAGATATAGATGGAAATTCAAAGTGCTAAGTCGACAAATAATGACCGTTAGATTTTCCAAGCTGGGTGAGATCTGCAGTTGAGTTTCAAATGAGAAGTTAAGAGGGATTTTGAAGGCACCGATCACAGCCCGCGGGAAAAGGCAGAATGAATGGGATTCAGACTTGTCGATTCAGGATTGATTAAACAACCAAAGATGATAGCCCAGAGATGTGAAAGGATTTGGATAAGCTTCCAGTTCAAGTGTGATGGATCACAAGTTCTCTGATGAATTCAGAGATTTGTCTGTTGGCAGAGATCCTGAAGAAGAAGAATGTACACCCATGGAGGAATAAAATCAGGATAAAATCACTTGCATTGGATGGACCTTGATGGAAGAATGTAGTAGATGTGATATGCATGAATTATAGTGTCCATAGCTAGCAAAGTAAATTGAGAACACCAGAGTGATGATGTTTCAAGAACAAGAACTACTTGATGAAGTATTGTTCAACTATAAATACAACAAGGTGGTGATTGAATTGGTAGAAGAGTATGAAGCCTTTTCACTATATAAATGCAGTTTTTCCTTCTGCAGAGGAAATGATGTTTGAGCGAGCTTGTAGATGGAGTTGCAATAGGATTTTTTCTCTCATGTGTGAGTATGTCTATTGCCATAGGGGATGTGAAAGTGGGGAGGATTGCCAGAGGGGGCGTGAAAGCCTTTTCTTATGAAGAAAGGCCACGCATGGCACAACCTGTGTGTCTACTTAGTCACTAGGTGGCAGGGGTTTTTGAGAGAGAGCCCGCAGAGGAATGAAAAAGGAACATGTCTGGGTAGGGAGCGACAACAATCCATCCATGTAGCTGCATGGAAGTTGTGACCCCTCCCCAACATATTATGTTTACACTCTAACTCCCCCTCCCACTGCCTCTGATCTTGGGCATGAAGGTTGAAGCTCTTCCTCTAGTTTAGAGGCGACTTTTCTTCTTGCCAGGACCTCGTTTCCTTTCCTCGAAAGGGAAACACTCAATAGGACAAAAGCGCAACATCTCACACTCCATCCGAAGGTGTCAGGGTGATAACACCATGGCTCAAATGGTTTTGCCCCTACCAATTTTCAGTTAAGAATGATGATTCACAGGTGCCAGCGCATGGACATGTCAACAATTTTGTAACAAAATTGTGTATAGCCTCTAAGGCTTGGTTTTGATAACAAGTATCTTTTGGCCTGAAGCTTGTTGCTCCCGTAGTTTTTATAAAAGGGAATTCAAGGCCATTAGTTAGGGTTCCAAATTTTTTGAGAAGGATCTCTATAAAATAGATCTTATTTGCAAGGTTAGGTTCTAGGTAGTTCTGGAGAGTCATAGGAAATAACAAGGACTGTAATGTTATTTTGCAGAGCATAAAAGTAATAGAGCAGTTGAAAGTTCTCTTTTTCAAGTGGGTTATTCTGTATTTGAATTTGTTGGCTATCATCTGATAAAAGATAGCTTATGATGTTAATGCAAATATATTTTTCCTAATCTTTACTCTCCTGTGTGCAATTTTATCTTCTTTTAAGCAAATGGGATCAAGGGTTTCGTTTGTTTGTTGCATTCTTATGATGTATGTATTCTTCCATTCAATGCTTTAGTCCAAGGGGTTAATTAAAACGCTTGAATGGGATTACAGAGAAAATAAGGCTTGCCATAGGATTTGATAAGTAGTTCAGGTGAAGGATTGTAAGCAGAACAATATTGTAAGAGTATTGTTTTAGGCTAGACTAGTTGTTAGACGAATTTTTATCAAAATTTCAGTAACACTTTTTCATAGACTCTGTAACCCAAATGAATAAGGCACTGGTATTTACTAGCAAATGTCATTAGGTTTTTAGTTTCCGGTTTATCTTCTTTAAGATTTCTTAGAACGAATCTTATAAATATCAGAATATCATTTATTAAGTTTTATGTATTTTCTGATGGTTGTCCCACCCTCTCTCATACTCTAGCTTAAGGTTGAAGATCATTGAAGGATTTGCCATCCTTGAGCATTCTCCCTTTCTATTGAGTCTTTTCATGAGAAAATATGCTTTGTTTTCAGTAAAGTTCTTGAATATCATTGCAAAGAGCAGGATATCTTACTGAAGGGATCACCCTCCCTGGTTTTGTAGAGCCTAATGTGCAGAAGGACTTTTTGTCCTTGTTATTGTTGGTCCAAGCCTGATAGATATTGATAGTTGGAGGTGTCTCTCCATAGATATTTGGAGGAAATCAAATTAGCTTGGTCTCTGCCCTGTAGTAGTGTAAACCCGTCGTCCATTTTGGGAACCAACAAAACTCTCAGTCTAGCTGCTTATATTTTTAGATCAAAAAATTCTAATCCTTTTTATTGTAGTTATTTACTCTATTTCTATTTTAGCATTATTTTAAACTTAAGTTTTGCATGCACACCAAATTTGGGGTAAAATGTAAATAAGAAAACTACACACTTTGAGGGGGCATAATATCTACTAATTTTTAAAAAGTTTTCAATAGTCTCAAAGGTGGCATACTCTTGCTATAGTTGCTTATATTTTTAGACCCAAAAATTCCATATCCTCTTTATTGTATTTATTTAATTTATTTCCATTTTATCATGCTTGTAAACTTAAGTTTTACATGCATACACACCAAAGTGGGGGAACAATGAAGAGAAGAAAACTTACACACTTTTCCCCTTCACCTCCGTGCTTTATGCCACTTTGTGTGGATATGTTCGAAGCATACTTCTAACAAATAATTTGCTTCTTTTGACATGCCCATTGAACTCAATCTGAAGACCAACAATCTAGTATACAATATCTCCCATTGAAAACCTAGCTACCTAGTTATTGTCAATTTTATCCTCTTAGATGGAAGCACATATGATTATGACGACTATATTGGGTCATGGGTACACTCACATTATTAGTTTCTAAAATTCAAATAATCAATTTCTAATGATAGCAATCCTAAGGTATGATCATTCTCTAATGGATTGGATGCTAAAGAGATTAAATTGTGTCTAAGGATGTGTGTATAAGGCCTCATTGCTAAACTCTTTCAGAGGAGAAAATCATAAAAGAATGAATATGTATTAAAAGAGTACTAAAAGAAACAAAAAACATTTCTCCACTTATAGGATTCGAGCATCCATCCTTATTTTATAGCAACAACAATTGGCATTTATTGTTAAATCTTACTACAAAGGCATTGTTAGATATAGTTACTCATCTACTTAACTAGGCTTCAATAACATTCAATAGTTATCTCAATGCCATCCATATCCACCACTTACATTAGCATTCATATCTACAACTTACATTAGCATTCGTTGCCACTCTTATCCCTTTTTACTGTTGCTAAGTTAACATACGTGCACAATTACACATCAAGGAAGTCCCATATTTCAACACTCACATAACATACTCTCAATGATGTTATTTAATGACAACCCATTTTCCTTACACACATGTACATTAGGCAAAGCTTTTTTGTAGGTATTGAAGATTGGTTATTAAAATGGATGAAACAATTCTATTTGATCATATTATGGGTGCAATTTTGTCCTAGGCTCTCAAATTCTTAGGTCTTGATTATCTTAAGTCTTTGATCCCAAATCTAATTCTAGATTCTAGTTACCTCATTGTTATAACATTAGACCAATCAAAGTTAACGTTGAGTCAATTTTAGACAAACTCTACCTTCCTCCACACACACAACCTCAATTATTTTATTTTCAACTCCTTAAATAATCTAAAATTTAAATTGTGTATGAAAGGGTTGTAGTTCAATTGACAAGGCTGATGGTATGTTCCTTGATTATGCCACCCACCAAGGTTTAAACTCACAAAGGTATGATATAAAAGATGTGTTTGAAATCTACACCTGAAAACATATTAAATAGCAAATGAACTTATAGATATATAAAATCTTTAAAAAAATTAAATTATGTTGATTTTTATTAGGTACATGTAATTTCCTACAGATATAAAACAATAAAAACAAATCATTGTAAAAGTTATATTCTAACCATTTTAATGTATATTTGATAAAAAATAATTGTATGCTAGGCTTCCATTAATCAACTCCGATCCTTCCGTATAATCTATAAACGACAGGAGAATGTTGTAGCAAAGGAGTTGTCTGCGGCTTCGTCCTTGTTAGGAAAAACCACTGTCTTAGACTGAGAGTAAATGTTTTGGACGAGATTTGGCTAGTGCTGAGGTTAGGATGACATCAAGTGCATCTGCATCTGCATCTATATCTGCTGCGGAAAAGAGGGGCATTCCTGCGGCTTTATTTGTGGAAGATGTGCAGACATTCCTGAATTCAACTGCCTCTGATGCAACATCTGCCCTCACTGCCCTCCAAGAAAGGTTGCTACATCTCTAACCCTAAATACATCAACTTATATTCACAATAACGCTGAATTTACATTAGTTGCTCTTTTATGTGCTGTTTTATCGAGATTCCACTACCCCGATAAAGCATCATATAATTTGATACACTGTGAAAACACCATGTAAATGCAACGGCTCTCTGTTTATTCAAGCATTTGCACTTACCATCATCTCCTGTTACTTGTAATTTTAACAATAAATGGCCCAGACTAACCGAGTGTATATCGCGTTTCATCTCTTTTTGCGAAGTTACTATTTTTTCCCTCCGATTTATCAGTAAAATAGCGTTCCTTCTAATCTGTTTTGTTGAAAGCTGAAATGATCTATGCTTTACTTTAAACTCTTTGTAGCAGTCAATTCTGATAAATATATTGCATAGAGTTAAGACTTCGTTGCAATGTTGTTGTCCAAGGATAGAACAGTGCAACTATAAACAGCTACAACTTTAAGTTAATTGTTATGGGAGCCCTTATACTCGTCACCTTAGAAATTAGAAATTTATACTTTCTGTCACTAATGACCATAACAGGTTAATGGAACTGAAAGAAAAAGTACATTTGAAATACAAGATATTAAAAGAACGAAAAGAGTCAAAAAGCACATGGAATAAAAGTTTTCCATGGAGTTTTGGAACGGGGGATGGGTTTGAGGGATGTGGGGACTATGGACTCAGATTTGGGGATGACAGTGCAAATATAATATAGACTTTGATAAGTTAGTTATAAAAAATGTATAAGAAACTGAAATAGCTAATTTTAATCTAATAAACACAATGTATTTAAAATGTTACATATCAATATAGTATTATATTTAAAATTTCAACGTAATGGATACATTCAAATAGAAGGGCCAATCTTAAAGTGGTCTCATCATCCATATCCTCTCTCCAAATGTTGTGGCAAACTCCTCATTGCTAGAAGCCTAGAACTACTTGATCCATTTAGTTGAAGATCTTCCAAATGGACACCAACCAATACTGCTTGTGCTTGATCATCAATCTGCACTAGCCTCCCTAGGTCTACATCCCATTTTGTTGCTGAACTCTCCTTATATGTAAGTGCATTGTGATCACTGAGATGCAATGTGCTATGTACAACTACAAGCTTCTCTGCTCCCCTAGAGTTAAGCATGTTCCTTTTGATAGAGTGGATTAAGTTGTATGTAAACTGATTCCTCTCAATAGTAGAGGAACTAGGAACTTGAGACAATTAGTTCCTCTTAGCAAGAGGAACTAGAAACTTGATACAAGAGACAAATAGCTAATGTAGTTGTGAGTGAATTAGGCCCATGCATGGTCCAACACAGTATTGGGTCATCTCGCACAATAGTATGCAAATCCAACCTTGTCGCTTTTGGATAGCCCTCGAATGTGGCAAATCTATACCACTCCTGATGGGTGGTTATGGCATTCTTTACAATAGACATCTTTGTAATTGTCTTAATAAAGCCCCTCTTCACCTTAGCATCTACCATAGGGATGACTTTGCCAAGCCTTTTGCACACACTTCTTTGAATTCAATGTGTACTTGTAGGCAATCATGTGCAATGGAGTTTTGGGATTCTTTCACCTTTGCTAATGATAAGTTAAATGTGTTCATTATAAAATTGCAAAGTGGAGTCTTTTATTTCTACAATGTCCTCCATTTGGCCAAGCATGCTATCAATGCACTCGTACATCTCCCCAAGGTTTGGAACATTGGCGTTTCCATATCCAACAGCTATGAAAACAAGAGCTATGATGGAGATGATTGTATTTGACATCAACCCAAAACAAGTTGTTCATCATCACTTATCCTCTTCCCTTGTAATGACTTGGACTCAGACCATTGATTTGCCTCCTATGTCATCATTAGTTTTTTGCCTCCTATGTCATCATTAGTTGTAAGGTCTCTCACAACTCAATCATCCTATCCAAGAGAATGAAGTATGAGGCATATCTCGTTTCAATAGGTTTTAGAAATTCCTTCTTGGAGAAGGTCCTGAATAATGCATGTGAGGTCTGGTGATTACACATAAACATTTGCACATCTCATATCAATTACTACCTGTTTGAATCAGTCAATTTTTCCTATGATCTTGAGTGCATTGTTTATGGCATGTGCACAAGGGGTCCAATGTTTGTAGGCAGCTTTAACCAGTTTCCATGTTGCCCTACACACATGGGCCTTATCTGTCACAACTTGCATCACATTCTGCAGGTTAACTTCCTCAATCGCATCTTTGAGGATGTGGAATTGAAACTTCACATCCTTGTTATGCTTTGAACAACCAATAGCTTTAAGGAACTAAGGGCCATTTGTACGTGTCACTATGATATTGATAAGTGGATGATGCCTAATGCCTGTCCACCCATCATCCATTATAATGCTACATTTGCTAGTGATCTTGTAGCCTTCATTTCCTCCATCATAATTTTCATCTTGGGTAGTTTTCATCCAAGATATTGGTCCTCAATTTTGTTTCTCTTGGTGGCATATTTGAAGGCCTTTTTTAATAATCTCAGTCACAGCTCCTTAAAATAAGGGAAATTGGTAAACATGAAATGGAATGCCATCGACAAAGAAGAACTTGTCAATGACATCATTTACTTCATCTCATATGTCTACCTTAAACATCTCTGCCATTGGTTGGGCTCTTTTGCATTGGATTGAAAAAGAGGAACTTCTGCCCGTGCTTGTCAGGAAGTGCCACTACCATTGCTAACAAGTGGTTTGACTATGTCTTGCTCATCTCCACCACCAAACAATTTACATATCTATCCTCGCTGTTTCAATGTCAATTTTTACAGGTCTCAACGCTATTGCCAACGATGTGAAGGAGACCTGTATTAACTTGAGTAATGCTCCCATATAATTCTAGGGCACAAAAATGACATCTTCATTGCTGGGTTCCCCCTTGAACTACTAGATTTGTTCATTTGAATTTTGGTATCAAATTGTTTTATAGGGGCCTTCTGAAAGGCACACTTTGCAAAGTCTTCTAGTGGTTTGGAAGGGAAATTAAAATGAGCAGCACTCCCTATTGAACTAACTTCCTCATGCCCACCCTTTTTTTATATTCTCAGTTTGACTTTGCATTTCAATGTTAGGGTTTTGAGCCTTCTCATTGCCATTCATACTACTAGAACTTATAGTGACATGCAAGAAATGAAATATATTGTTTTAACTTAATTGCATAAACGTAATGGCAAATACAAGGGCTCAAGACACAAGGTTTCTCCATTTGTTTTTTGTTTTTCTTACTTAAGGTTGCACAAAGCATAGCTGTAAAGGGTTAAAAATTTGAAGCCTTGATCCATCAACCTTTGTCAAACAAGAATTTCAACCTTTTCTTACTTAAAGTTGCACGAAGTGCTGAAGTAAAGGATACACAAAAGATGCAATTCTGATTTGACTATGTGTAACAAAATTAAAAGTATAAAACTAAAATAATTACACATTAAAAACTGAAGTAGAAAAAACTAAATATTAAATATTAATAGTTAAATGTTTAAACTTTAAAACTAAAAGATGGTTTCTGATTTTCAATGTACCTTTTTTTTTCTTTTTTCGTACTTCAGATGGCACAAGGTGCAAAAGCAAAGGATACTTAAAAGTCAAATGAAAATCAGAAAATCAAGTATGCCTATTATTAAGTTAACTATTATACAAACAAACATTTGAAAAGGAAAATTAAAATCCTAAAAACAATGTTAAGTACTCTAAAACATCAGTTATAGAACCCTAAATAGTAAAAACAACACTTAAGCCTTATACAACCCTAAAAACAGTATGCAATAATTTATAAACCCTACCAATAACCTGTACATAGAAACTATGGACATTAAATTTGAAAACAAAAATAATCCACATTTTATGATTTTTAAAACTCTAAAAATTTGAATTAAAAAGAAACCGACGTGATTCATTATTTGACATTTTCTTTTTCATTATTAATATTTGAACACTAAAATATTTTAATAATCCTACAGCAGTGCTAAAAGAAAATGCCAAAAACATTAAAAATATATATTAAACAAACACTCAAAGACAAAGTGTGAATTTGTGAAGTTTTATTTGGAGAGATTGATGAATGCTTCAAATGATTGATTGATGAAGACGATCATAGTCTTCCTCTTGCTCAATGCAATGACAAAGTGTTGATGGTGATTTTGATAAAAGGTGAGCTGTTTTAGGATGTGGAGTGTGGGTGTGGCCTATTAGCACTTTAGGGTTAGGGTAAGGTCTTTAGTTTTTTTAAAACAGTTTAATAAAAAAAGTCTCTTTATACCTTCTTAGGCTGTGGGGACTTTCTGGAGTCCCTAGGATGGTTGAGGGATGCTCAAGTGTCCCCTAGCCATCTTGGAGACATTGGGGCATTCCCTTAATGTCCCCAACAAACACCTCTTGCTCTTCCTTCTTACATCTCCATGATGGATCATGGAGTGTGATTAGAAATGTTGATGGAAAAATGTTTAAGCAGTCAAATCCAAAGCATTCAAGATCCAATATTATGGATTGTGGAAATCTAATGTCTTTAAGAGAGAGACACCTCTAGGACACACCCTGCTTTTATAGGGCATCTTAGAGATGGCCCCATCTGCTGGTGGTGGTCTGGGGGCTGCAAGGGGGCATTTTGACCCCATCCTTGTCTCCCCAAAATATTCTGTGTAATGTCCTCAATTTTGATAAAGTGACATTAATTAAATTAATTAATGAAGTTGTCCAAAAATAAATATTATTTCAAAAGGATAACTTAATATTAAATAATTTATTTAAAAATAATAAAATTGAATATAATAATATTTAATTGTCACTTTATTTAAAAATTAATAATGTTCATCTGAGCCTCGAGCATTAAATGTAAGCCTATCTTCTAGAAGGTTTATGGGAGTCTTTATGTGGATGAATTGAACACGTTCAGATTGTTATTGAAATTGATATGTAACTCATTTCCTTTTTTGAGAGGAGTGAAGTTTCTGAGGACGCAAATCCTTTGAGCTTGAAGGTTTGGACAAAAACCCAATCCTTCTCCATGGAGTGATTGTAGGTCTGCAATCACTACAGAGCAAATTTGTGAAGTCTTCCTTCGAAGATAAATTTTGGTAATAAAGATATTTGCTATTATATTATCTCAGAAAAATCTGGAAGTGTATCTGTGTCAACATGATAATCTACATGGGTTGATTTAATGAATATTCAGTTCTGAGCATGACAGCATGTGGGTTATGTTAATGGTTGAATCTTGTTTGCTGGGTGTGGACTTCTGGATAATGGTGCTGCACTTTCTCCCTACCTAGCCATGGGACTCCTACTTTTCTGACATAGTATGTTGGAGAGAGCCATTTCTGGGCAATACAGTCTGGAATACGTTCTGTGCTGGCTCACAACTGTTATTCATTTCTGAGTGCTGCATTGTATGCATCTCTTGAGTAAATTCGCGAATAGGGCATACCACTGCTGTCAACAAAGGACAGAAATTGTTTACTTCATTACTCAATAAATTGTTTCAATACTGTGTTCATTGCTGTTAACTGAGGGAATGTAGTTTATTCCTTACTGTTGTGTAAGAGTTCTGTGCTTGCTATCTGGTTTTATTTTTCAAGTTGCATACTAAGGATATTTCATCTTGGCACCCAAAACACTACATTTTGAGGGGGAATACGTCCTTGTGGAACATTGTTAAATAATAGTGTGGGTCTAGATTCAACAGACCATAATAGTATACAAAGATCAAAATTTCTAGATTAGAAATTTTTGATATCATTAGGAAAAGTGATGTAAGATTGCAAACATAGCTTCTTTATGCATAACCCTTTGTCTTGCCTCCTCTTCTCATGTAGAGATGATATTGTTCTAGATGTGCATTACCATTCACTTTGGCGCCTAGGAAACTTAATACAGTTTTTAGTTTGTAATGAGAACGAAGGGATTAGTGGGTTCAACTTCAACTGGGCTATCGGAAATTGCAAGCAAAAAGAAGTAAGGAAGCCCTTCTTAGAAATATAGCTTTAGAAATTTTCTAGGTTCAAGCCTGTAATAATTTTTAGTCACCTAGCAGAGTATCTGCTAGCTCGAGTAGTTAAAGCTTCTGTCCCTTGGTTTATATTCCAGTCTTTTCAAACAGCATAGACTCTTTGTACCTATAAGATAGAAATGGTCTGAATTATTCATGTGCTACTGTACCTGCCCTTGAGAATTTATTTAATTTTCAAAAGGAAATAAATGGACTTTTATGTCAATTGCACATGAAATCTTCAGAATATTAAATCACTGGACTGAGAAACATCTAATTCTGTACACCCTTGTAACTATACTGACTTGATCTGGCACAGTTGGGTAAGTCATATCATTGTTTCATTATGATTTTACTAATCCCATTATTACGGTGGCAGTAGTTGCCTTGGACTTTGTCTGTAGCTGGTAAGATTACAAGCATATTTTTTAATTTTGCAAGATCCCTATCTCAAATTGAGGATGCTAATATGCTTACCCAAGGATGGTACATGTTCTGATTTGGTGCTGATTAAAAGAAGAGTTTGTTGATGGTTAACAATTGGTCTAAGTTGCTGAATCATGGGATTTTTTGGGCGATTCCAGGTACGAAACGTACTGGAATCAGATTCTGAAACGAATCTCCTGTGGGTACGTCCAGGGTTCACGTTTTTAGATGCCGAAATGTTTAGTGATTCTAGTTTGATCTTTTTGATATTCTTAAGACCTACAGTGCTGATTAGTGAACCCAGAACTTATCTATCATGAGATTCTAGTTTGATCTTTTTGATATTGAAAACTGAATTTAAATTAGTATGTTATGTTTCAAAATTTGAAATTTGTAATGGTTTTGTTTAGCACATGTATTGGGATATCACATTCTAAATTTAATTCTATTTTTTTAGCTACATACATACATACCCGTTCCCGTTCCTGATCCTGATTCGGCAACTTAGCAATTGGTCAGTTGTTGAGAAGAACCAATTATGGTTAAATGTTTTCTTTGTGGTGGACAGTTGTAGTTATCATTGTGATTTGAATCTATTGACGTTAGCCATAGGATATCCAAGGCCTGCTCTTTGGCCTCATATCAATGCTTAATTTTTAATAACAGTGACAATAAATTAATTGATGTTTGCCAAATCTATCACCTTTATAACTCATCTGCTCAAACCAGTTTGAAAATCATTGATTCCAACAGAATATTTCTTGTTAGTGAAAACCAAAGTACAGTCACAGGGAGATGCAACATCATCATTGAAAGAAACATCACCATTGAAATAAGAAATCAATTCTCTTGCAATATTTCCATATAGAAGAGGAGGTTAGGCTTGGCCATTCCCATCAGGGTATCTTCACCTTACATCGTTTGCAGGAATGCTATTCCTCATTCCCACTATAATTCCTGTTGCTACTCTGATCAGATCTGTTATCATCGATTTCTTGTAAGTGGTTGAGCTCACACTCAAATCACTCCACCATAAGATAGGCCAATCTTTCACAATTGCATCTTGTCTCCTTGCAGATGATCTTCCCAACTTCATTCCCCACGGACAGCCAAAGTCATCAAAGTACTGCTGAATACAAGCCAATGAAAAATGACTTGAAATCAACATGTCTTTATTGTGAATCATATCTCACTGCAGCCTCTAGTGTGATTCTTTTCCCATCTCAGACCTCTGCTTCCTTGCAGCTTTCTGTAGTTTTGCTTATCACTTTCTTTCTCTTTTCCTTCACAACACAGGGCAGGGCTTGCTTGCTTTGGTACCATAAAGAGCCTAACCATTTAGCTATTGACTCAACTGTTTGAAAAACTTGGTCTTGGCAAAAACTCAGATTAAGACTTGGGAAATTCAGCAATTTTTTTTAACATTAGAAACACATAAATTTGCAAAATTATCTAAAAACACTTTCATAAAACTGATTTTACAAAAGTCATGAGTAGTTTTTTGTTCATTTATAGATAAAAAAATGAGTACAATTCATATCACAGTCTCGTATGATTATAAATTACATATCTGTATTAATATTTTAAAAATTTCATTGGTGGAAAACTTAGGCCCAAAACAAAATCTTATTCTTTGCTTTTTAAAATCAGAGCAGCATCCCTCGTGGGGTCTGGTGGCAGCACCTTGGGCACATATCCTATCCTAATATAGCGTGGGGTTGATGGGCAGAGTCCTTGCCACCAAGCTCAAATTAAAACCTTTGAGACCACACAAATCTTCATGGCAAATTCTCAAATGCTCAAAAGAAAAAACAACTTAGATGCTAAAAAAATGATTTGAAAAATTAAGTAGTTTTATGGAATTGATTTATGTAGCCGTGGGTGAGTTTTTGTCACACTTTCATGAGCTTTGAGTGAGTTTTTGCAAATAACTTGCTTATTTGATGATTAACTTGCAATCCTGAATTTCTCTTTTTCCAGCTTTATATGTACCCTTACGGAAGTATAAAGTATTCACGCTTCTTGGGTGATATAAATTTTGAGATTTTTCTTATTCTTTCAGAGGCAATATAATTGTCATGGAAGTGGCAATTGTGAAAATGTATGAGACATTGTGTCATGTCCCCTCCTTGATCATTATATATATAACCTAAATAAAATAATAATTATTAATCAAAATGATAGTTATCGACAAAAGATTATTTGAAATTATTAAATATTTATTTATTAAATATAATTTTCTAATTTATTATTCATGTGATGAACCTTATAGTGTATTTCTATCTTATAATATTACATCTTAATGTTTTATGTTAGAAACATAATTTATATATTTTAAATCTAATTCATAAACACAATTTCTTATAATCTAGTTCTCACGATCCTCAAGATGATTTCTTGAAGAATTATTATGTGCAAGTAAGGAAGACCGTGAGAGGAAAGGCAGATTGAACAAGACACATCTTGGAACAGGTCAAATAGAGCAGGTCGCACAAGACAAGATAATAATCATTAGTGCCACGATTTGATAAAATGATAAATCTGGTGTTAGATAATTTAGTCAATATATTATTATCACCTTAAAGTGATAATTTAATCAATTTAAGATGCCACATTTTGTTAATAATATAACAAATTTTTCTGAATAACACGTTTATTTGGAAAGTCACGTACTCATAAAGTCACGGCTTCCAAAGTAAACTTCACGTATTAACTAAAGATATGATTCATTTTTGGTGGTGATTAGAAATAAGATCGAATACATTAAGGCAGAGATTATTATCATTAAGGAAGAAAAAGTAATTATGAAAAGTCACAATCGGTTGTTATGAGAAGGTACGAATCTTCTTGAATGGGCACAAGAAAGTTCACTACAGATTGTAAGAAGGCTCTGATGCAGATTATAGAAAAGGAGGAGGAGAATAGATTTGGTTTCTTTACTCCAGTTTGGAAGAGCTGGAAGGGAACAGAACAACTCAGATCAGAACTTTTATTAATTTGCAGACAGTAACATCCTTGTTCTTGATGGTATGCGTGGGGATGTCTTTAATAAGAATGCTTACTATATGAAGCTTGATAATGTCTATGCAGAATCTAATAGTAATATTAATTTAGACTGCAATAAGTATGACAGTCATATTTAATATATAGTTGCAGACCAAGATCTGACGCATGTCAGATCTGTCTGCTTTTACTGTTGTTTGTAATTAGGGCTGGCGGATTCCAATTGCCTTGGGCAACATTGGAATCCGCCTCCATCATATAGGGCCAGGCCCAATACATCTCGGCTCTCACCTAAAGGGCTCCCATGCTACACTCAAACACAACACGCCTCCTTGATAGGGCCGACCCTATCCAATTCAATTAAAAGGAATCAATATAATTAATAATGTTTAAATGCAAAGAAGGCCGACATGTTTAAAAGGTAATATGTCTCCTATAAATGTAACATAAGCTTCTCATTATCATCATTCAATTCAAGCAGATGAAAATCATATTCGGTGAAAGCGAACTTTATATTAAGGCATCTAGCAATAGCGAACTCCACTAGATAGCAGCAGTAGACAGCGAACTCCATTAGGTAACAAGCAGATCTTCAATAGGAGACAGCGAACTCCATCAGATATCAGCAGATCCCTAATTGAAGGTAGCGAACTTCATAAGAGGCAGCAGACCATATCCAAAATACAGCGAACTCCATTAAAGGACTGTGACCTACTTGAAAGGTACTGCTACCCTTGCTACACACAGAAAATCCGATGAGGAGGACTACAAATTGCAATCTTCTTTAGCAAACTAATTAAGAAGTCTTCTATCTCTTCTACCTTGTGACTGCAACCTCCATACTCCAGATAAGTGTGTAATGTTCAGTTGAATTCAAAATCATAATCAGATCTGAGGATCCTTTGGCTGGGTTTTTCCTCCTAGGAGGTTTTCCCAGGGTAACTGTGTTTTGTCTTTTGCATTTCATTTCCTTTATTATGCTTAAGTCTGGAAAACAATAAATTAATTAACCTAATTCTAATTTTCTGAGTTTTATTCAATCTGAAAGTACTAAAATTAACATTTACAGCCACCAATAAACTAAGTACTAACAACTTATGTTTTTAGGCAGTGGTGGTATTAGTGATTTATACAAAAGGTAATTAACAAATGTTTTGATGATTGGCTCATAAATATATAAATGATTTATAATATAATATAATGTATTTATTTGTTTTTGTGTTCAAATCAGTATATATATAAATAATGTCTTAATCAGACAAATAAAAATATTAGATTGTAAATCAGAAAGAGCTCACAAGATAATAAACAGTAAGAAGAATATGTTTGGATATAATCCTCGCTACTGCTGTCAGTATTTCAAGAAGTTGGGAATTAAGATGTTCCAAAGAGGGGCGGTCTAAATCCAATTAATAGGATGAGCCCAAGACAGGGTAGGGATCAGTGACCCATAAACCTTGAGGGCATGGTCCCAAAATAGGTAAGGGTTTGGATCTGTAAACTTATTATGGATGTATGATAGATGAATAATTTACTTATTAATAAATTAATTGATTGAACTATGGAATATCACCGATTTATTTGATTCCTGTTAGGATAGATTTGTCTCCTAACCAGTTTAGTTGAAGTCTTAAGTATATGGAAATAGATTAATTATGGTCAAAACAGGCCTAAACCAAGTAGGGGACATTACACATTGTTTGGCTTCTTTTAGTTAAAATTTATTATTCTAGAGGAACTTTTTGGTTTCCTTAATTCCAAAAATCTGGAAAGAGAGATTGAATAACATAATAATCCTTAAAGCTGAAAATAAATGTTCAGAATTTTTAGATACCCTTTACAGAATATGAGTGCTTGAAGAGATTAGTATCTTGATGAATATAAACAATTGTCTTTTCAGAATAAATGAACAGCATGTCAATTTATATCTATCAAAATTCTCGAAAGCTCTCTGTGCAAAATCCTAGTTTCTCTACATTCACAACTCTGTTAGCATTGAATGATATCCAGCTATGTGATCTGGAGAGGTGGATGGAACCAAGGCCTATGGTGTTTTTGCTTCCTACATGGTGTTGCCCGTTTCCTCTTTCTCCCTCTGAATTCACACTTTTTGGAAATAAATCAGTCTTTGCGAACATTTCTTGTTAAATTCTGGGTGATGGGTGATCCCTGTGCAGACTACTTGTGTGATATGGAAAGCTGTGGGATTTTTAATTTGGGTTGACTCTTATCCCATGCATCCTCTTCTGCATGCCTTATATTTGTGGGGATATGGCGTCCGTGTGGGGTTTTTATTAGTCGTGACTGGTTATTCTTAACCAGAATTTGGGAGCAACAACAGATAAGGCAATTTACCAAGGAGCATATGCAAACTAAAGATTTTAGGGATATGGTGGATGAAAGAGTGGAATGGCTCCAAAAGTTGCTTTAACTTGGAAATTTTGTAACTTCTAGCCTAGCTTGGTAAAACTTCATGAATGGTTGTCTTTTCACTGGAAACCTTTGGTGAAAGATGGATTCTTTATTGTCCATGTGTGAAAGGATGATTCTTGGTGATCTGTAAATCTCCTTCTGATAGAGAAAGAAATGTTGAAGGGATTTCCTTGGTTCAGGGACAAAGCTTATTTGGGTATAAAACCTTGGACTCCAAAGTTTAATCCTCTTCGTGAATCTATCTTGGTCTTCTAGTATGGATGAGGCTTCAGAACCTACCTCCACATTTTGGTCTGTGGATTGTTACTCCTCATTGGCAATAACTTGGAAAGTTAATTTTTTTCTCCTTTCTTGAGGAGTTGTATACACACTTCGCCTATGCCAGAATTCTTGTTGGAATCAATTTATCTAAGAAATTGCTAGAAGAAATTTATTTAAAAGTAGGAGGCAGGATTTGGAAACAATAGATTGATTATGAAGGAATAACCGTTAAGTATAGATTATGCTTCGCTATTGGACATCTGGTTGCAAAGTGCCCCAAGTCTTCTCATTTAGCACCTTGGAAAAGATAGGCTACTTGGTGGGCTGGAGTTGAGCAATAACACCAGGGGATCGACTATGATGAGGATGCTCTCTCAGAATCATCTGTGAATAGTTCTCTTCTGAATATTTTAACTCTCATAACTCTTGCTGAGCACCCCTATTTTGATTTTGTTAATTGAAATTATGCTACAGCTTCTCCTTCAGCAGAGATTGGTGCTTCCTCTCATACAAACATGTGGTACGCTCCCCTGTAGTGGCCTCAGTGCACGAAAGCTCTCCTAAAGAGTCTAATGCGTGGATCATAATAGAAAAGAAAAAGTGGAAGGCTTCTTTGGTAAAACGGCATTGGGGAAAACAAGACAATCTTGTGCTCCCAGGTCAGGAAAGGATAGCAGGGCCTAGGAGGAGTGCTCTAGTGCTCTACTTGGATTATAAGTCAAAATTGAGATGGATAAATGCCATTATGGCAAGCTGATTGTGGCATGATGGATAAAATATTTTATATTTTGGATCTGCTGAACCTTGTGTTACCAGTCCTGCTTTTTTATGCTATTTTTTGTGGCTTCTGGGTGCCTAATACAGGTTAATTAGAAAAATGAAAAATGAACACCATCATTTGAAAATGTAAGATGCAATTCTTGTAAGTATACATTAGTTTAAATCTCTCAAACCATGAATAGCTATATGGAGCCCTCAAACACATATTCCCAGGGTTAGATAAAAACTTTATGTTCTTACATTATCGTGTTCCTGAAATCAATCTGTTTGATTTGGATAAAATCAACAACAGTGTTTGCTTGCTATAGATGAGTGTGTTTTGATATCACTGGTGACATGCTTATAATATATCAGAATGCATTCAAATAATAAAGAGATTAACACTCATAGAAAACCAAATATTATTGTCTAAGATGATTAGTTCCATGCATGCGTAGAGAAAGTGCTAGTCTTAGCACTGCATTCAGATTAGACATGTGGGAAGGTACATTTTGTACTGAAGTTGTTTTTTGCATACAGGTGTTTTCCTAATAGAGAATCTACAAAGGTATAAGTATCTAATTATAAAATATGTTGAAGCTTGGGCTCAAAGGAATCAAAGACAAAATATACAATAACTAACTGCAGTTATGGACATTACTGAATAGTTGCCGTGTCTGTACTATGGAATCATACAACTGCCAGTCTTGATCTTTATTCTGTAAATTGATGTCAGTTTCCATATTGGAAAAAATGCATGTGCACATTATGGGGATTAATTTAATTTAAAAATTGCGATTCACAGTCCATTGCCATAACCTTGATTTATAAGATCCTTCTGTGATCAAATATTCCTTTTCTATATTGTGTCTGTACTATCTAATTTTTTAACTGCCAGTCTTCATTTTTATTCTGTAAATTGATGTCAGTTTCCATATTGAAAAAACTTCATGTGCACAGTATGGGGATTAATTTAATTTAAAAATTGTGATTCACAGTCCATTGCCATAACCTTGATTGATAAGATCCTTGTGTGATCAAAATTTTCCTTTTCTATAATATGGGCATTTTTCTGCACATATCTTCTAGTCAGGCTTGTCCATGTTCCTGCATTGAATTTAGCTCTTTTGCTCCAGTTTTTAGTGTTGGCTTGTCATTGCTGGATAATATGGTTGAGATATAATGTTTTTTTCTAGTTTGGTGAATCTTGAGGTTTTGGAATTAAATATTATTGTCCTCAAGTCTAATTAGCTATTTGCTGTGTCTCTGACTACAGGCTTCAGCATTACAAGCTAGCAGAAATGAAATTGCTGGCCCAGCAGAGAGATCTGCAGGTGGTTACTTGATCAAAAATCTTACCTAGCTAGTGATATGGGATAGTTTTGAGTGAATAAAGGGATAATTAGGATAAATTATAAAATGAATGGAGCTGATGTCAAAATTTATTTTAATAGCTGTTTCTTTTTATTTGCTCCTTATAGCCCCTGATTACTATCTATTATTTTATTTGTTGGCCAATGAATGAACTATATTAAACTAGATTGATATTGATACGAGGGCATCTGAAAAAGCTTAGAAGATGCTTTTATTCTTGGGCCAATAAATTTCATTGAACTACATTGATATTAATGCAAAAAGCTGCTTCTGGAAAAAACTAGATTTTTTTTTTTGATTCAAAACTTTGATGCAATAAAAATGCTTTTTGCAGGCTTTTCTAGAAGCACCTTTTATATTAATTATGTACTGTGTAAGCCTCAAATCTCTATATTGATATTGTTGTTCATTTGATATATGCAGGCAAAGATTCCCGACATTAAGAAATGCTTAGAAATTGTGGAAGCACTTCAAACTAAGGAGCATACAGGCGAGGTTTGCTACTCTTTAGATGCCTTTTTTTATTTTCTCTCTTGTTTATTATTACAGTCAATGTATAAATATATATAGTTTTGGACAGTGTTGAACATGGTCATATGTTTCATTTTGGGCCCAAAGTTGGAATCTGCTTTGATAATTTGCATATGTATAATGCAACAATACCAAAGCTTGTTCCTAGTGTAGTTGTGATTGCAGTCCCAATTCAAAAATTAATTTTTATTGTTAATTTAGAAAATATTAAAAGGGAGCATATGATTTGTAGGATAAGGGTTTAGATGCACACCAAGTCAGTGCAAGCAAGATACTCATCGGTGACAATTTATTTCATTTGGATATCTGGTATTCTATGTCAAACTCTTTGAGAATGAGAGTATGTGTTTGGAGTAATGTTTATTTAAAATCAATTAGACAACCAAGGCGATGAGTTTGTCCCTTCCAAACCCGTCAGTAACAAAAATCAGTTAAAATGTATTTCTGAACCTGTTCAAATGTGGCAGAATAGAGCAGGGTTCAATTTGGAAATGTGTACATTCTTGTCACCCATTTAAGTGCATTCTAATTTGTCTTTGATGACCCTCAGCATTTTAGAGGCATAGCAGCAAGATAGCAGCAAGAGTGATACCTCACCCAAGACGATTCAGTTGACCTTTCCTGGATCGATCTTAGGCCTTTAAAAACATGTAATGAGCTCCTGATTAAGCATCTGTAGAATTTGCAGCAATTGCATGAGAATTCAGTGGTATAATAGGCACCCTAGGCATTTCTAAGAGCATGTAATAAGCTCCTATTTAAGCATCTATTGAGTTTGCAGCAGTTGCATGAGAGTTTAGCAGTACGGGAGGTCATAGAGTCTGATTTTACAGGCTGTGGTAAGATGTAAGAGTGATGGATTGAGTCCTTTCATTTGTTCCACTGGAAGATATTCTCTATGATTTATGTTTGCTGATATGCATAATATAATGAGAGTAGCACAACCCATTTCCATGCTGAATTTTCCCACATGGGGTTACTCTCCCATAGCTTCATTTTCCATGTTTTGTAGTCATTGATGTTGCCGTATTGTATCCTTAATAACTGTGTTCATAAGCACATCTATTTCTGCAACTTTTAAGTGTAGAAGCAATAAACTCATTTGAAGTCATTTTAAAATGTGAAATATGTATCAGTGAACTGTTGATTGGAATAACTTGGACCATGTTGGTTTATTTTGAGATTTATGCACTAAACCAGGCTAGGGAAAGCTAGAGGTGATGGAGAAACTGTCTCTGCAGCAAGGAATATTCATGAGGAGGTTGAATATTGTAGAGCTAGGCATTTGATCACCACAGGGAATGAGCATATTGAGCACCAAGGATGGAGTATTTTGTTGTGATGTCCTCTTACTAAAAACAATTCCAATTCTGTCCTGATTTCACAAACACAAAAAGGAACCAGCATATTACATAGTTAGGAGTATATTTGTTTATTTAAATACTGAGATAGGTTAATTTCTGATTATAAAATGTGCAATCTTATAGATAATATTGTAGTCACATTTTTAGGAGATGAGTTTATGATTAGAGTAAGAAATTGTACATCCAACAAATCAACTATAAGTGAGTCTCAGACATAGAAGGATGGGCGGGGGAAAGCATGGTAGGGTGTCCTATGTTAGCTGTTCTCCCTCCATGCCGTCCTTCTTCCAATCTTCTATGGCTGATGTCTAATTGTTTAACCATAGTCTCTTACGCGGGTGTTGGGGAATGCCTTCATTAGGGTGCCCTTAATGGTTCTCCCTCTCAGAGTGCAGTGTCTGTGCCCTCTCGCGGTTCTCTCCATTATCACTGCAACAAGGTGCCTGTTGTGACCTAATCACACATCACCCCATTCCAAATGGGAACCCCCTACATTTTAGGTCCACTTGGTCTTTTGGTAGTGGTCTTTTGGGTTGTTTAGCAGTAGTTTCTTCAATCTCCCCAGGTCCCCAAGTCTTTTGGCAAATGTTGGTCAAGTCTGCTAGTGTTTTTAGTAAATTTGGCTAAGTTTGAAGCTTGTATTGTCTATTTTAGGGTTTTTTCCCTTCAAACTTAGATTTGAGGTCAATAACTTGGGGTTTTGAGAAATCTAAACGAAGCAATGAAGTAAGAACTATTCAAGGAAGCTACCAGTGAAATTTGATTGAATTATGAGGACTTACTATTTTTAGTAAGTTGCCTTGTGCCCCGATTTGCCCTAATTTGATGTTTGGAAGAACTTACTATTTTTAGCAAGTCTATTTTTGGTAGGTCTCTCTAGCAATTGGTAGGACACTAATGGAAGAGAATTCTTGAAAATCCAAGTTCTAAATCTGGAAAAGTTGAAAAAGCAGACAAATGATCAGAAATCTGGCCAAGTCTAGAATCCTTTCATGGCAAAGGCATGAAAATCTATTCTAAGGCATGAAAGAGTTTTCCTTCACTGAGAAATCTTCCTCTATCCCAAAATGGCATTTAGGACTAGGAGGTGGGCACACTTCACAAGACATGTAGGATTTTCCAAAATCCTCAAAATTCCTTCATCCCTAGTCAAATGCTCTCCAGGTAGAGGGTTGGGTGCAAAAGTGATGCCAAGGAGGAATTTTCCTCTTGCTCAAAATTCTTGCACCCCCACCAAATAGTGCTCAAGGAAGGTTTTAAGGTGCAAATGGCATGTTAAGGAAGAATTTTCCTCTTGGAGGAAATTCCTCCATCACCCCAAGAATGCGTCCAAGCAGGAGAGGAGGGTGCCAAAACTTAGTGAAGGAGGAATTTTCTGTTTCAAGGAAATTCCTCCACTCCTTCAAGAATGCGCTCCAGGACAAGGATGGGCGCCAAAATCACATTGAGGAGGAATTTTCCTCTTGGAGGGAATTCGTCCACTACCCCTCATTTGCGCCTAAGGATAGAAGAGAGAGTGTGGATTCCATGTCAAGGAGGAATTTCCAGTTTTCAAAAAAAAATTCCTTCACTATAGCAAATATGCGCCCGAATTTGGCAGAACTCCAGGACAAGGAAAATTGGCTAAGTGTTGAAGATTTCTCTCCTCAGGACTACAAACATGATGAAACTACAAACATGATGAAATTCCTTGGACATGAAAAAAATGGTTAGTTGTTAGAAAAATCTTCCTTCAGGATAGAGTATACATGAGCATCTAAAAAATTCCTTCAAGGCAAAATTCCACTAGGGAAGAATTTTCTTTCTCCAAGATTAACAGGCATTTAGGAATTCTTTAGAAATGGAAAAGATTGTTAAAATTCCTCCAAGGCAACAAAATCTTCCAAAATCTTCCTTGTATGCCTAGGATAGAAAGATTTTTGTAAGGGATGAGTTGGCGACATGCAAAGAGAATATTTCGTATTAATGAGGTACAACTTGGAAAATTTTATAAGTTTCTATTTTTGAACTTGAGTGATGGCGGGGTCCACTAGAATGGCGAGTTGTCTAAGGAAACATGACACATGATTGAAGAGAATTAATGCAACTGCTAAATTTACCCCCTCGCCAACTTGGCAACTTAGTGGATAACTTCTATTTAAGCAAAGACTTGGAATTCATTCTTGACAACGATTTTTGAAGAAATTGGAAGCAAGAGCAAAGTGAAGAAAGTCAAAGCGAACTTTTTTTATTATTTTTCAGAGGATCTTATTTTGGAGGTTTTATTTATTCCAAGTCTGGAATTGACAGCATGGGATTCTTCCCTCAATGGATTTCTAGAATTCTCTTATTAGGAATCTAATGCTACTTATTTTATTTTGCAAGAGTGGCAGAATCCAACAAGGTGGCAAATACTTCCGAGCAAGCATAGATCAAGAACGAACAAAGAAGATTTCTCCCGAAGACAAAAATTATTTCGAAATGGAGAGAAGTCAGCGACACCAACTTGGGAACTTTCAAGTTGGGAGAGTTTAGGAAAAAAAATATTTGGGAACAAATGGATGTCTTGTTGATGTGTTTTTATGTACAATCAAACACATAATAAAATACCAAAGTATTTTACCCTCTCTTGCACAAAATCACCTCAAATGCTAAATATCTTATCAACTAAGACCATTCCAAGGTTACTATGGTCAGTTCTTGACATGTGGGTAACTCAATGGTTTGATGTGAATTGCTATTTTCACTTGGGGACTTACACAACTGTTCTATGTCAAACTTATCATGAATGGAGTGGGCTTTTTAATGATTTCAAATGACTTATGATTTTGCAATTGAGCTTTCGATCTACTCTAACAAAGATTTCAAATAAAATGCAAAAGGATGAGGGTTTAGAAGTTCTAATCTAGCTCTATCTAACCCAGAATGCAAGAGGTAATGAACGATTCAATGAAATTCAACTAAACTAGGTTTCATCATCAAAGAACAATTCAACGCAAGCTTAGTCTAAGGTAAATTTATAGATGTTTAAATTACTACCATCAACATCAATACCATCAAGCCAATGCATACCAATGGACGAGCAATATTTGAAGTTAAGTTCAATTCAAATTCCAGTTGACCACACAAGGCGAACTTACAATCAGCAAGAAGCTAGTGGTATGGATTAAATGAATTTCATTCAAATGCATACAACAATTCTTTCATCCAATCTAAAATACTTGAAACAAATTCTAATTTAAATTTGGAGGAAATGAGAATCACAAATGCTCCAAATCTCAACAAAATCACCAAACTTCAATGATTGTATTCAAACTTGCAGCATGTAGATGACAATTCTCAAAAATATCTCCCTTACAAATGAGAGGCAAATGGGTTTATATGGAGTCTCAAACGAAATGAAGGGCCAAGATTCTTTTAGAATCAAGGGCCGAGATCATGCCAACATTGCCTAATTAGGGTTTACATAAAAAATGGAATAAAAAAGGAGGTCCAATGGGATGACGCCTAGTCATCAAGTAGGGAATCTTCTAGAAGATTCCGGCCTACATCCCTCCCTCTAGTCGCATACTCAACGAATCTAGCTAAGACTGAGCTGAGTTGCTCCATTGTAACATTGGGTAGACCTTCCTGCTACAAATCAATCACATCCAAGGCATCTGAGCAAGCATAAAAAATGCTTTCCCTATCCGGCATAAGTTTCTGCAAGTTGTTGGTGTGAATCATGAGAGAAACCAAGTCATCTAGCTAATTCTTAAAGATTTCAGCTGCTTGAAGTAAATAAACTCTTATCTTTTCTTTCAATTCTTCCAAAGTTCAAATTGCTGGAAGCGTGGACATCTTGTCCCAATAACTCTTCAATAGATATAAGGATTTTAGATTGTATCTCTTGGATCGATCCTTCCATCTCAATGCACTCCTGTTTTGAATGATCATACACTGACTTCCGCATGGCCAAAGAACAATACCAACCATGGAAATCATAAACATTGCCTTCTTGAACAACTCCCTCTTGGATCAATGTGGACATAGGAATTTGCTTCAACACCCCGAGGTGAGGAATAGTCTTTTCCTGCACTAGTTGGAAATCTTCCCAAACTCCTTTCAAGTACTGCATCTTGAATATGAGCATCGTTGTCTTGTCAAATGCTTGGACAAATTGAGCTAGGAAATCATTTGCTTGCCTTGAAACATCTTCTATCCATTTTCCAACCTCCTGATATGTATTCCTCATTGCCTCATGATCAAAGGGGGATCCATGAGCAATAGCAATGGGTGAGACAAAGGTAGGATCCTCACGCCTTAGGGAATTCATCCCTTAAGTATACTCCTTGAGTCTCTCGTTCTCACTCTCAAGCATCTCTTTCTTTTCAATAGTATTGTCTAATCGTGCCTCAATTGCCTTGATTGTATCATCGAGCTCTTGGAACTCTTGTTTCTTCGTAGTAGGTCCAAGGTCAATTGTGGTAACATGATAATCCATAGGAGTGACCACATCTCTGGTCTTATCACTTGTCGGGACAGCCACTTGTGCAATACGTGCTCCTGTATCATCTCTAGTAATCCTAGAGAACATCTTCACTTTCTTTTGCTCCTTTTGCTCATCTGCTTGCCTTGAAACATCTTCTATCCATTTTCCAACCTCCTGATATGTATTACTCATCGCCTCATGATCAAAGGGGGATCCAATAGCAATAGCAATGGGTGAGACAAAGGTAGGATCCACACGCCTTAGGGAATTCATCCCTTTAATATACACCTTGAGTCTCCTGTTCTCACTCTCAAGCATCTCTTTCTTTTCAATAGTCTTGTCTAACCATGCCTCAATTGCCTTGACTGTATCATCAAGCTCCTGGAACTCTTGTTTCTTCGTAGTAGGTCCAAGGTCAATTGCGGTAACTTGATAATCCATAGGAGTGATCACTTCTTCGGTCTTATCACTTGTTGAGACAGCCACTTGTGCAATACATGCTCCTGTATCATCTCTAGTAATCCTAGAGAACATCTTCGCTTTCTTTTACTCCTTTTCCTTGCCAATCCTGGCTATCTTCTGCGGGTTGCGCCTCGATCACTTTCTTCTTCTCCATACTACTCAACAACCAATCGGGAATGGTAGAGAATTCCATCCCATCTTCAAGGTGTAGATGTTGATCAAGTCCTCTCAAGGACGAAATAACATCATCATCATCTGTATCCTTATCCTTAGTCAAATCTACCACATTGTTGCCCAAATCAATCTTGAGTTGAATTTTGGGAGATCTTGGCTGTTCTTCATCATCTTCATGCGGTGCCGATTGTGCTGTAGCATATAAATCTTGATCATTCTCCGGTAGGATTTCCATGTTGGAACCTCGTTTGGACTCATTGTCCTTCTTCGTCATATCATTCTCCTTCACGGATGAGGAACTCATGGTAGATTGAGGAGTGCTAGACTTGTGTTTCTTGTGCGCTGACTCCTAGCTAACAATCTCCTTGCCTTTTGTTTGTGAACTTCCAGACATACCTTTTCTCCTTTTGGGACCTTGACTCTCCTCATCATTGTGCATTCTAACATTGCTTATTGTTCTCTCATCATCATTGAGAGAGGACTCTTCATTTTTCATCTTCTCATAGGTAAAGGTGACCTTTAGTTTTCTCAACTCCTTCATGTGCTTGTCCACCCATTTCCTGAAGTAATCATTCACATCTCTCATCAAAACATTCAAATCTACCAACTCAGGTTGTGTCTAGCTAGGCAACGGGATAGGCTTGTCTTTGTCATTTTCATACTGCTGATGGATTTGATCCCCATCATCTTGCACCTGATCTAGAATGGAGAAGAATTACACTTCCTCATGAAGTCCACTGACATACGAGACCACATCTTTCTTCTAATTGAGAACTCGTCCATGAGATTGGCCCCAATAGTCTTCGATGTCAATCTTTTGTATAAACTTCCCTCCCTTAATTGTTACAATTCTCTGGAATGGATCAAATCGATTCCTGTCTCTATAGATTCCAAGATGATAGAATTCCAATTCCTCATTGACTCTCTTTGCTGCGGATGCGTGTAATGTCCCCACTTTGGAATAGAATTTAATAATAAATAATTATAATAATATTAAAATAGAAAAGAATAAAAATAAAACATAAAATAATATAATTAAAATTTAATTAAGTTAATAAATGTATCAAAAATGAATGTATAAATAATTAATTGTGTAAATGATTAAATATTCATTATAATAAAATTGTTAATTTTAAGCAATCAGATGTTAATTTAAGCAATTAGATTGTAATCAGACTGTGAATAAACAGTAACAGCAGTAAAACACAAGACACAAGACACCAATACCTTGGGAAAACCTCCCTCTTGGAGGTGAAAAACCCAGCCTCAAATGTAATATGTATTATCTTAAATGTAGGCAATTTATAAGGCAATGACCTATCTCAGATTGCTGTTCAATACATCAGTGAGAATTGCAGCCCTTCATCAACAGCAGATGGTTAGGAGGAGCAGCAGATGTCTAGATCAGATTCGCCACAAAACAATCTACCTGGCAGAGTTCACACAATCGCCTTATACCAGTTTGCATGAGGAAGGATCGCTGCTAGGAGAGCAGATAGCATTTGTGATGTGTTGTGTTCAAATGACTTCATCTTGGAGTGGTTATATATCAACCTTTTGGCGCCAATCATCCTCAAGTCCGCTTGCATGTTTATTGAATAATGTTATATTGTCATTGTACATTTCTCACGTTAGGCATTTGGGTCCAGCCCAATAATTATTGAATTGTCTTTCCACGTTACATTTGGGTCCAGCCCAATAACACATTGAATTGCCTTTCCACGTTACATTTGGGTCCAGCCCAATAGCACATTTACATAATAGATAATACAAGTGTATTTTAATTGTCATTGACAACATTAAAATACAATAGGTATCCGAGCTAGCTACTATTTCAACAAAAAATAGTTGTTAAATTAATGAAAAGTTTATTTAAGGGTTATGATTCCTATAAGAGAAATATCATTCCAAGTGGAAAGACGTGACTCAAGAATAAGTCACGTCTCTCCCCAAACTATCGTACCTTTTCTTCCACTTAAAGAGGAAGCATTGCATGGACAAGAAGGTACGGAGGATAGGAAAAAAGAAAAAGAAGATAGGAAGAGACCACCTAAGCTGCCTCAGCCATGTCTGCAGTCTATTCAACCCGATAGTGGTAATAAGCAATCAAAGGAAATTCAAATAAAGGTTTTGACCAGGTATGCATCGTCCACTCTCAAGAATTGAGTAAACAATGAAATAACAAGAAGACAATTTATCTAATATAAGTAGACAGTCAGTAATTTTCTAATTATATACATAGTGCATCAGACCATTAAATCTGTTAATATTTTCTGAAATACATAGTTTAAATCAGATGATATTTATATAATAATAAGGAAATTAAATACAACTTAATTCAGTGTATAACTATAGTAAATTCACATACTGTTTAGCTGGAACAATAAGCATAAAATTCGAATAACTGCAATATAATCCAGTACTGTAATAATTCAGTAAGATGTCAATACTATGGTATATACTCAATACAATCTGTTAAGTAAGCAATGGTATCAAATAACATACTGAATATCTGAATATATAATCAAGAAATGGTAATACAATTAAAGGTATCATTTAATGAATATCTAATTGAATATAATAAATTGGTAAGGGTACAGAGTATGATCAGGGAATTAAGACCCACACCATGTTAGTAAGATCCGGTGGGCTTAGCATGGGTTGGTTGGGCAACCCAATCATGACTCCATTGCCTAAAATGTTAATCTGCAACAGAACTATTTATAATGGAAAAACAACTATAAGAATTCAAATTCAATGCGCCCTCTAAAGTTTGTCATCACTGATCACTAAAATAGAAAGAAGTCGCACTGCAATTTTGGAATTTAGGCAAAAATCTTAGGAACCAATACAAGGGGACATTACAATGCGGTTTGGCATACCTCCTTCATCTTTCCAAGCATGATAGGAAAAGCTATCCCTTTTCCGTGCTTCACCTTTTGGATGAAATCATACTCTAAAAGTTGTCTTACTACCTCAAGTAAAACCATCTTGTCTGTCATAAACCTAGGAAGATTGTATGGTTCCGATGTGAATCCTTGAATCCTTAGGTATGTGAAGGCAGGAAACTAGATATACTACAATCCGTACTTCTTCCTTGTCTCCTTGGACAATCGTTTGTGTATTCCGCCTTGCAGCAGCCTTGTGATGTACATGGTGAATGCATCATTCACCCTTCTGTAATGTTCAATTTCATGCAGGTGGAGTTGCAGATAGCACTCGTAAACTCTATATTGTCCAGGCTCGTTCCCAACTTCGCCCTTGTGTATCAATCCTTTGTACATTTGGCAAGTATGTAGATAAGGTAGTGTTGACGTCTATTTTGTACACTATCAAACATAGAATAAAATACCTAAAGGTACCTTATCCTCTCTTGAGTAAAGCCTCTGATTGCTGAAGATATCGCGAAAAAGGATCAATTAGGATGACTCCAAGGTTCTTCGTTGTAGGATCTCTACGTGTGGATAAGCTCTCTGTGGTATGATGTGATTTGCTGGAATCACAAGGGGACTTACATTTGATGATTGAATGTCTGATCTGCTTTGAATATTTGCTGGAACACAAGATTTTACTAGCTTTGACTTGAAAAAAAAAGGAAAAAAAGATGAGGGCGAGGAAAGGATCTAATCCTAACACTAAGAATGTAAGAACAATGAATGATCTTTGATGAAATTCTAACTAAGTCTTGTTTTGACATCACAGGAACATCTCCACAAGGTTAGTGCGATCTTCGAAGGGAAGCTTTATGATGTTCAAATCATCACTGCAGGCATAGACACCATCAGGTTGATGCATATCAATGAAGAAGCGACAATTGAAGTTAAGCTTAAGCTGAATGATTCCAGTTGACTACACAAGGCAAGTCTGCAATCAACAAACTGCTAGTAGTATGAATATACGAATTCCACCATCAATCAAGCACATTTCTTCCACTCATCTAATAACATGAAACCAAATATGAGAAGTATAAAGACCATGCAAATTGTCGAATCGACCCATAAATTTCACCATTTCTTCAATGAAGTTACAAGTCTTTTACAACAACATCTTGGCAACAATCTTTGCCTTCTCTCTCTACTCTACTCTAATTGCTATTCTCTCTCTATCTTCTAACTGCTTCCAACTATTCCTAACTATTCTAACCCTCTTTACAAAATGAAATGCCAGGGCTTATATAGCGCCCTCAATACAATTTGATGGCTTAGATCAATTCGAGATCAATGGCCAAGATTCAACAATGAAAACCCTAATTAGGGTTTGTTACAACCATTACATAACATTTAATGCTTGACCAATGATAAAATTGTATTGCTTGGACACATGTCCTCTCTATAAAATTCCACCAATGGATAGCTGGGGTAGGTACATCGGAGTTTGTGCCACCTTCCATGAGTTAGGTACATTGAATCTGGAAATGCTGAGGTGGACCACACTGACTGGAGAAGTGATGACTAGGATGCCACCTCGTCTGACACTTGTAACTTGGTAAATATTCAACTTGATGTTGTTGAGAAGCTAGCTTTAATTAATTCATCTGGAACTATTTGCTTCTTCAACGAACCCTTGTTCTAACTTCTTGTGTCCTTGATGTGCAGGATGATTGATGTACCTCGCCTTGGAATACTGGATTGGAGAAGTTGCCCTTGATGACGTTAGTCCAAAGAAGGCCATCCTTGTCGATGCTAGGCTGGAGGAGGTCGCCCTTGTCAATGCTAGGCTGGATCGAAGAAGGTCGTCCTTGTCCTTGCTTGATCGTCTCGGAGGAGACCGTCCTTGATCTGACTTGATTTTCCAACTCCGGGATCTCCATTTGATGCCTACACAACATTTCAAAATTAGTAATATATCTTGAAATCTAAAAATTAAACTTTAAAAGGAAGATTCAAGATTTTAATTAGGAAACTTCATGATAAATCTTGAGTCATCATTTCCTAATTAACCATGTAATACTTAGATTTTTCCAAAAAATGTCTAAAAAATCAAACCTTGAATAAGGATGTCAAGATGATTTCACCATACCTCCTCTTGAGTTTTAAACTCTAAGAAATGATGTAAAAATAGATGAATTTTGCTAGGCAAAGTGTAGATCAAAGCTCTCCCTTGGATAAAATGCACCTCCTTTAGCTTGGAAAAGAACTCCACCTTCCTCTAGCTTCTTCAAGATCTGGAAATTCGCCTTCAAATGTCTTCAAAGATCTGGAAATTATCCTCCAATCTAGCAAGAAATACGCCTCTCCAATAGCCTTCAAGATGAATTTTGCCTTCCTTAGTCTCCACACTTGGTAGAAATTCGCTCCACACAAGCTAGATTTCGCACCTCCTTCCTTGCTTCTCCAAATCGCACTTGAAACAATGAGTGAATGATTTGAATAATGAAAAACACACCCCAAATATATAGAGCGCTCACCATTTCACTTCCCCATAGGCCGACTTGATGAAAATAGGCCAAAAAATAAATAAAACTAAAAAGGAAGAGGCTGACTTAATAAAATAATAAAAATGATACCTCAAGCGTTCCCTTTTTTAATTTTAATTTAATAATAATTAATTTTGAAATGCCTCAATTAATTTAAAAAAAACGATTTTCCAAGGCTCAAAATTAATTATTAAATGCTATGCGATTTTCATTAAATGCCAATTTAATTAGAATTTTTTAAAAATATTTCGAAGTTTTTTGGCGAATCTTGGCATCTAGTGCGATTTGCTAAAATAAGGCAAAATAATGAATTTTGATAACTTCGCTCTGGTCCCTTGGAGAGGGACAAGAGCGCCTTGGCAATTATGAGCTTACTTATGCTTTGCTAACTTTCAAAATTATCTTCAATGAATTGATTACGTCCTCCTTCATTCATCTCAAACATGAAACTTGCTTTTCCTTTGCCCGAAGTTTGTCTTGTGAGAAAATCGCTCTGGTCCCTTGGAGAGGGACAGGAGCGCCTAGTGCAACTTGGGTTGATTCTCTCCTTTGTGGCCTATTCAAGTTATATTCAACAGGCAAAACATACTTCTTTTGACCTCTTCAAATCGCGAAATCACTTAAATCTTGCGAGGATAATGCAAATTCGAAATTCAAGCTCCGGTCCTTCAGTGAGGGACAGGAGCGATTTTTGTCCTCAAGGCCAAATCACTACAATTTTTATCTCAAATTTCCTTTGCTAGGGAAGATTTCACCTTACTTCATGCTATGAATAAAAGTTAATGTCCAAAAAAGGTCTAAAATTGTGCATATAAAGAAAAGCGCTCTGGTCCTTCAATGAGGGACAGGAGCGAATTTGACCTTCTAGGCAAAAAAACTTCATCATTTCATTGTCAAGTCTGGATGCTCTATCATGTTCATTTCGTCCTTCATTGTGTCTTTGATGTTTCAATTTGACCAAACAAGGCCAGGAATGACTCAAATAAGCCTTTTCGCCCTGGACCCTTGGTGAGGGACAGGAGCGCTTTGCCTTGGTCCCTTGGAGAGGGACAGGAGCGAAATTCGCTCTGGATCCTCAGTGAAGGACAGGAGCGAAATTTGATTTTTTGAACTCTCTATTAGGATAATTTTTATGGAATATAACATTTAAGTATAAGAACTTATACTTTAAGTTATATTCCATATATACTTTCAGGATGTTTGAGAGTGGTTTCAGACCTCCAGGAGTTATATTGCAAAATCTAGTTTTTTGAGGTTTTTCAGTTTCCCGACTTAGTCAAATTTCAGGATCAGGACATTCCAGACTTAGCCAAATTTCAGGATCAGGACATTCCAGACTTAGCCAAATTTCAGGATCAGGACTTCACTCCAGCAGGACCTGCTATCCTATTGATCTCCCCGACAACACTCAAAATGCAAAGGCCTACTAACAAAACCCTAAAAGACCTAGAAAACAAACCCTAAAAAGCAAAAAGCAAGGGTCCCCATTTGCAATGGGGCGATGTGTGAAAACGTCACAACAGGTAGGAAGTCATATTGAATGTCCTTGTTTTCTCCAAACCTCTCAACTGGATGTCAAGGTTATCACTTATTATTTTCGCCCAGTTGATCATCATTCCTCCCGCTATCTCTTCAATAAAATAGTACATCCATGTCTCAAATAGCTCCCCTTGAGGTGCTTCCATGACTCGATTTAGTAGAAATATTAGATCATTGTACTCCTCCTTGAAGTCTGAGCATAAGAGTCTCTTGGGTAACTAGGAGTGGTGACGCCTTGTCTCAAGAACCCACTCGTTGGTGATAATGTCATACATGACTCCGATCTTCTTTCAAATTTTGCTTGCGCTTCTTTGGTTCTCTCTTGCATGTCTGTACATCTAGGGACTCCAAATACTTCCCCAATTGATTCCTCGTCCAAGTATGCAAGCACTATCCCCTTAGGTGTTTTGATCATTCTGGTTTGAGGATCATAATTCTTCGCACACTTGACTATGAGCTCACTGCACTGAATGGATGGTGGAAAGCCAGCTGCATGGTAAATTCTACTCTTCATGATATTAGCCACCAAAGTGGATGGAATATGATTCTTCGTTCCAAACATTCTCCACCTCATCCTCTTCATGCCCAAGTTTTGCATGTTTGTGTCTCCAACCTTCTTCCATCGAGATATTATCTGCGACTTTGGATAATAACCCTCCTGCATGATCTTCAATTGATTCTTCTTCGCTGATATCCCTGCCTTAGACATGGTACCTATATGAAGCTAGAAGTTAATATCATGGTAAAAAAAGCTCTAACAATTTATTTTCAGAATTTTTGAAGTTCCGATTTTTAAGAATTTTTCACTTTTATGGGTTCAAAATCAGAAATTTTAACAATAAGGAACATAAATTCTGAAAAATGAACGAATTCCAATCAAATGAGGCATATCACCTCCCTTAAAACCTGATTCTCAGACTTAATACAAGTCTGATCACAATTGCAAAGTCTGAGGACACCCTGCAAACACTCGGAAAATGGAGGATTTGAAACTTGAAACACTTTTTCCAGGTCTGAATACACTTATCAACGCTCAGAAAATGACTGATTTTGGATGTCAAAATGCTGTATCAAGTCTGATTTCCTGAGTACAATGTCTGAATACACTCCCTTAAGTTTGGAAAACGTGGAATCTTGGTGTCTTTAGAATGTCCCAGGTCTGAATTTGTCTCGTTGAAGTCTGAGGACACCTCTATGAATCATACTTTAATGGCTGGAAGTGATCACATCCATGGTGCACTTCCACACACAAGGTGATTTGCCTCTTTAGACCTGAGAATGACTATGCCTTGACATAAATGATGGCTGGGAATGGTGCTTGGTCTGAGAATGATGCTGGAAATAAAGCTCCAGACCTTGGATCAGCAATGGTGCCCCTTGAATGATGTCACAAACTCTCCCAGCAATGTCACCACACACAAAATGCTCACAAATCCTCTTCAATGGTGGTGCAATCAGCTACTTAAGCAAAATCGCAGCCCTTCTAACTGTCACATCAATCGCAATATAATATAATATATGTGCTGGGCGGGGTCTTTTATTCTTGTTTTTTTCCTTATGAGTTCACGGCCTAAGTTGCTGAAATCATGGGATTTTTTGGGCGATTCCAGGTATGAAACGTACTAGAATCAGATTCTGAAACGAATCTCCTGTGGTTACGTCTAGGGTTCACGTTTTTAGATGCTGAAATGTTTAGTGATTCTAGTTTGATCTTTTTGATATTCTTAAGACCTACAGTGCTGATTAGTGAACTCAGAACTTATCTATCATGAGATTCTAGTTTGATCTTTTTGATATTGAAAACTGAATTTAAATTAGTATTTATGTATAAAAAATTGAAATTTGTAATGGTTTTGTTTAGCACATGTATTGGTACATTACATTCTAAATTTAATTCTATTTTTTAGCTACATACATACATATATATATATATATATATTTCGTATGAACGTATCGAAAATGTTCTGAACCCCCCAAAACAATTGTTGCATTGACGTTTCGTACCCACGTACCCTTTCCCGTTCTTGATCTCGATTTGGCAACTTAGAGTTCACCACATAGCCAATGTGGGACAAAAGTTAATCTTAACCAGCACATGGGAAAATCGACAGGCATTGGGATCTCAACACTTGGCATTTTTTAACATGCTTGATCATTAAATATTGGTGGTGGGGGAAAATCGACCCCAATTGGGACACATTTATCATTTAAATTCTACTTGAATTCACCTTCCAGCCACTTGGGGAAAATTGCACCCCATTTGGACGCATAATTTTCACTTTAATTTGCCCCAACTTGCCAATTAAAACCTTGAGGGTAAAATCGACCCTCATCAGGACAAATAAATTCATGTATTTTTGCTCATAAATCCTTCTAGGCAAAAATCGATGCCCATCTAGATAACTAAAATTCATCATTTCATGCAAAAACACCTCCCAGTGGAAAAATGTCCTTCATCTAGACTCAAAAATTTCATTAAAACTTGTCAAATTCCATCAAAATATTCTCTGGGGGAAATTTGAACTCCATTTGGACACTTAAATTTGGTCACTTATCATTTTGCCCCCAGTGGAAAAATGCACTTTGTTGGGACAACATAAATTTGTCTATACTCAAATTGCACTTAACTTGGTCATTTACCTCTCGGTGGAAAAATGTGGGTCATTGGGATGCACTTTCCTTGTACAATTTCGCTCTTGAAGGCCTGGTGGAAAAACGACCTCCATCGGGACAACCACAGTGGAGAATCTAGATGCATTGGGATTTTCCCCCAAAAAACTGTCCATGAGGGGAAAAATGCACCTCATTGGGATAGAGACCATTTTCATCATAAAAATCACTTCTTTGGGCTCAAAACGTAGTGGAAAATCATGCTTCATCAGGACAAAGTCCATTTTCACCTTTAAAACTCAATGGAAAAAACGCTTCCCATTAGGACAACTCACTTTTATGCCTTAATTTCATGGGGGAAAAACGTCTTCCATCGGGACCATGATGATTTTCACACTGTACAAGCCCAAACTTATCAAATTTTGCCGTTTCGCTCAGTGGAAATTCGATTTCCATCGGGACTTTTAACATTTTAACTGGATTTGAGAGGGGGAAAATTGGGGTCCATCGGGACTTTGTGCATATTTGACATATTTTACCTCATAGGAGTGAAAAAATGACTTCTATAGGGACCTTTGACACTCTAGCACAAAATTCACACCCGTTTGCAACACTTAAACACATTTTATGCTCATATTTATAACTTGGAAAAATTTAGGATCACCTTAACATTTTAACATTTTTAAACATTTGATCCTATTAACTTAAAAACTCAAAATTTAAACATTACTTGCACATTGAAGACCTCTGGGCATGATCACATAAAAAAGGAGACTCGGGCATCGATAGCTCAAAATTGCTACCCGACTGCTAAAAAACCCTAAACAAACAAGACATAGAAAGCAAAAAGAGGGGGTCCTCGTTTGCAATGATGAGCAGCTGAGGAATTTAAAGCAATCTCAATCTTTCTACATATGCTCATATGTTGTCTACCTATTTTAGCAAGAATGGGCAAATTCAACGGGTTGCTAGGCAAAGGACCCATGGGATGCGGACCAGGATAGCTGAAAGTCCATGAGTGCTATTCGCAATTGCACTTATATGATCCTACTTCTTCCAAGAAAGCAAGTGACACCTTCACTATGCACATCACTAGATCTTTGTGGGGAGGACTTCACATGAGGTTGTCACAAGAGGCAAGGAAAAAAGTAAAGAAGTATGGAGCCTGGTATATTCAATTTCCAAAATTTACTTACATCCAGGTCCAAGGATTATCTGCCCAACCATATAAACTTCCAAGATATCCAACGGACAAGATAGTGCTATTAGAGGTTACCAGACAGTTGATTGCCTATGACAAAATTTAGAAGAAGAAGTTGGGGCTTGAATTTCCAATTGTCATGGGAGATTATGAGGAAATGTGTCCGTCATTGGCAACAACAGAAAAGTCGGCGGATGGATTATTATTCTACCATTTAGCATCTCACATAGCAAGGACATTCTTTGACTTGCATGATAAGATTTCAGCTAGAGGATTATTGGGCTAATGCCAAGGATGACTTTAAAGTCAGAAGGAGAATGTTTTCTAGATTGCCGCTCAAGCTGATTAGAATATGTGAAATTATACAGGTGTTGGATCAAATTGAAGAGGATGAAAATACTGTTCAGCCGGAGTATGAAAAGGAGAAGGATAAGCCTATTCGGGCGCCAAATTGGTCAAAACCAGAAGTTGACGATTTAGATCTCCTAAGTAGGCCAGTTTTGAAGCTCACTAGGCATTGGGTTGAATGAGACATAGCAAAGTTGAAAGCCAAGAACGCCGGCCCGACTTACAATCTGATGAGAGACCTGGAATCCCATGACGAGGCAACAAAAGGATCATCAGGAGCCCAGGCCAAGGAAGAGGAAATTCCACAAGAAAGAGTAGAATGTGGGAAGGAGAAAAGTGATCCTAGGAATTCACAGGCAAGAAAGAGAAAGGAACTTTAGCAGGAAGAACCACAGTAGAAGAGACCAAGGATTGAAGAAGTACAGTCACATGTTAGCTCTTCAAGTGTGCACGAAGTTGAAATGTTCATTGGAGAAGTCACAGGAAATCAGCCACATGAGGATGACCAAAATATTTCACAAGCGCAGGATATCCTCAATGTTAGTGTCTCCCACATACTTGTTCAGCAGAGGAGTCATAGACAGGTTCTTCCTCCGAATCTAGAACAACATGTTCACAATTGTTTCAGAGAAACAAACATGGGAGACTTGGGAACTTTTGAGGAAGTTTAACAAGAATAGGTACAACAGGAAATGCAGGATCAACAAGTAGCCATTCTAGATTAGCTAAAGGAAAAAATGAGGAAAGAGCCAAAGGAAGAGATGGATCCCACGTTGGAACTTGAAGAAATTCCGAACAGAATAAACAAACCAGCGAAGAAGAAAATGGCGAAGAACTTCACCAAAGTTACAAGAGATGGATCAGGAGCTAGGCCATTACACATAGTTGTGCCTAGAGTCGAAAGGACAGGAATGAGATTACTCTCGATGAGTATGATGTCACAACAGTCAATCTATGGTGTGCCTCCAAGGAACAAGTGGTAGAAGATTTTGATGAGTCTTCCTTAGCAGGGAAGGAGCAGATGAAAATAATAGAAGAGAAAAACCGGAAGTTGAAGAGTGAGAACTGAGAACAAAGCCTTGTGTGAATATGCACGATGCTTGATGCATCTATTCAGAGAGGAAGATCAGTTCTTTGTTCCTCCCTCTTCTCTTTCAAAAGAATTTATGGATGGGATTGAAGAAATAAGGAAAAGGGTTCAGTGCTCTAAGGAATGGGTACAGGACGTCTTCATGTAAATTTATTGAAGACTTGGCTCATTTCTATTGGAGGATCCTAGCTATCCTGAGCAAGCTAGAGACCGTGGACAATTCATGGGAAGATGCACATATTTATGAGGACTTAACAATTCCATGCTTGGAAGCACTTATGGGGATTTCCAGACAAACATTGATTGATGGAAGGTCATCAAGGAAAACGAGGTATATGATTTCTCTCAATGGTTTTATGCAATCAACACTGGAAAGGAATTCTTTGAGAGGTCCAACAAGGAGTCAACATTTTTGAGGGCATTAGTTAAAAAGGTTCAAGAAGAAATCCTCAATGCAGTGTAGGCATTGTTTGCAAGAAGGTTGACTAATGAGGAGTTGACAATGGACCACTGAAGGATAGGCTTCATGAATTCTTTTTCATAGAATCCTTCTTGAAGGAACATTTGGAAAATGTTTCCTTGTTCTCCAGCACAATGCGTGGGATTCAAGAAGCTGCGCCAAGATGGGAGAAGTTTTTCTCGAAGTGTCAAAAGGACACTTCTATCCTGGAATTCAAATTAGAGACTGTACCAAGTGTCTCCGTAGGAGAGATGGAAGCTGTCATGACCAGATTTGTCACATTCGCCATCAATGAAAGGGATAATGGTTGTCATTTTGGACGAGAATCTATTGTATGCATGATGGCATGATGAGTCAGCAATTGTTGGTAGACGTTTTGACCAAGTGGTGGCTCATTCATTGCATGACGACTGCTATGTTTAAGAATTAGTGGGTCATTAATGCATAGTGGGCGATTTGAAAATGTAATGGGCATTTAATGCTTCATGGACGCCCTTTTGGGAACAAAGGGTAATTAATATGAAGTGGACGGGATTCTTCATTAATGGCTATCCCCACTACTTGGTGACACATTTTGGGAATCTTTGGTCAAACCCTAATTAGGGTTTTTGCATGGGTGAATCTTAGCCTTTGATTTGAATGTAATCTAGGCTGTCCATTTTCTTTTTGGGGCCTATAAAAAGGGTTCATCCCTTCATTTGTAAAAGAGGGAGAATTGTATGAGATTGTTGCTATAAGTTATTGAGATAATCAGAGTGATACATTGGATTTTTGTGTTCACTTGTGTTATTTTGAAGCTTGCATGGTTTCATCTTCCTCACTTAGATTACAATTTTATTTTCCAAGCAATTAGATGAATGAAATGGATAGCATTATTTTATGGTGAGATCATTCGCTCATACCTTTTGCAAATAGATGATTCCTATCCGCAATGCAAGGTTGGACTAAGTTTTTATATGTGTGTTCTTAATCTGGATCTGTTCTTTGATGGTGTTCATAGATGATTTAAAATCTTACAAGCACAACCTTTGAAGATTGCACCCACTTTATGTAGTTGTCTGAAAGTGGTGAAGTAAAGTGTGGTCGATCTCGCCTGAGTCTTTGTTGTCTTTTGAATTTCTAGGATTATATTAGAACCTTTCTAAACTCTTCCTATTTACTTTCCGCATATTTTATTGAGAAAAGTTCCAAAAAAGAGCTATCTACTGCTAAATCATTCACAAAACCTCCTTGAAGTTTCAAATTTGTTTAAGTTTTCTTCACTGCACGTAAGTCCCCGTAGATTACCAGCAACATCAAACCAAATGAGCCTATATCCATCACAAAGTCACAAGTACGCAGTTGGAACCTTGGAATCACTGTATGATCTTCCGCAATCTTAGCATACATGGGATTTCAATCAAGAGAGGATAGAGTGACCGTTGGAAACTTTATTCTGTGTTGGTGTGGTCATAAAATACCCATCAACAGTGCCCTTAGCAGTTCTCCCTTAATGCAGGTTTCTTCCTCCAACTCTTTGTGACAGACTATAATAAAGTATATTTATGTTTTAATTGTATATTAATATACAACAGAAATGCATCAGAGATTTATATATGAATCTAACATAATTCTGCATTACCAGAAAACGGAGATAGCAAAAAGATAATTTAAATCTGTTATTTATCGTAGCCTTGATACTCTAAAACTGTTTCTTGTTCTAAGGGTTCGATCTGCTGCAGACTATTATCTTTTTGCCCTTCTAATCGATGCCCTTCATTGGCTGGGAATAACGTCTCCTTATATCCCCTCCTCAGGCTTGGAGGGTTATGTCTTCTTTTTGAAGTTGTGACCCTTTGAGAGGGTGTGTCCCTTGTGACTCTTTGCATCCCTTCCTGACTTAGTAAGTCATGGTCACGTCCTTAACTAATGATTGTTATTCTGGTATGCCACGCCTACACTTGTTTCTTATGTGTTCTAGGAGAGAATGGCTCCTAAAGGTTAGAGAAATAGAATCGATCCACTTCTTAACACTTAACCTCATGCGAACTGCTATGGAGACCATGGTCTGCCTGATAAAAACAATATTGCCGAGGACCAAGGGAAGACTTGTGAGTTTTCTGAATTTAAATCTGCTGGTCCTGCCACCTTAATCTCTTATTGGTTTTACTGTTTGTGGTTGGGGGCATGACATTGGTATGATTAGAGATATCTAAAGCTTAGTTCTATATGTCAAATATTTCGTAATCTATGGGTCAGCTTGATAGATTGGAGTGGCTGAGGGCATGTCTAAGTTGTAATGTGGATTATTGCTAACAACTACGAAAATCTCGTTAGAAATTGATTCAAAGAATAATAAATTGATTTTGAAAAAATATTCAAAGGGTTTGAAAGGTGAAAGGTCACACCTGACCGTTCAATGGTTTGTAGACACTGAGCCATGGGTGTAAAAGAGTGAGCAATAAGATAGAGTGAGGTATTCAGTGAAACATTAAGAGCATAGTTGAACTACTCACCAAAACCAAAAACTTGCCAAGGCCCGAAATTTACAACTCGGGAAAAATTCGGCCAATACTCGACAAAAAACTCGAGAACTTAAAAAATTGCTTAAATCTAATTAGAAATGCATTTTTTTTGCAAAATTCAATGAGAAGATGCATCTCATGAGTCAATAAATGTGAACACAAAAGAAACAAGCTGAGTCTAGATATATTTAAATGCAAAGTGGGTGCAAAATCACATCCTCATGAGGAATACTGATTGCTGGAAGCAAAATAGTAAATAGTTTTTGTAAAACTAAAAGTAAATAAATATATACAATTACATCTTCCTCTTCCCAACTCTAGTAAAAATTAGGGGAGAGGTAGAACTAGAGGGTCTAGTACTAGAAGTCTGTTGTGGGCATGATTGTGCCTACTTGCTCTGTATGATTGACTCAGGCTGTGGCTCGTCCTCCATCTTGGATCTAGCTTCGCCTCTAGCTGCACCTAGCACTGGCAATTACTCCTCATCTTCCTCAATGTCATCCAATGTGAAACCAAATCCACACCCATCCTCCTTCGTAGCTTGCCTCTCCAAATCATTGATGTCATCCTTTGTAAACAATGGAGGTTGCTCCTGCAATGTCCAATCACTGTAAGGATCTATATCATCCAAATCAATTGGACCAGCTGGTGCTTCCTCTACCTTCCTTATGCGCAACCACAATTATATTGCACAAAGACAAGGTCTCTGAGGCGTTTTTGAGCTAACTTGGTCCTCTTCTTCTTGTGGATGGCCTCAAACAAGCTCCAATTGCGCTCACAATTGGATGAACTACAAGGCTGACATAAGATTTTGAGGGCAAATTTTTTGAGATTTTGGGTATTTCCACCCCAACTTTACCACCAAGCATCTGCAAAATAAAATTAGGTTGAGGGTGGCACCCCTCGCATGGGTCTGAGGGTGAGAAAGAGAGGGGTAGAGAGATAGTCTAGATCTTGGGGGAGAGAGGAGAGAGTGAGATGGAGAGTGGTAGAGAGGGGGATAGAGGAAGAGTGATAGGGAGATAGATAGGTCTAAAATTCGGGGCAGATGAAGTGAGTGAGATAGAGTGAGAGAATGCTGATAGGAGCATACTGATTATTGAAATTTGACTGTTTGAAAATTTAAAAGATATTCTAAAACCTAGAATTTGCATTATAACTCCAAGATCTGAAAGCACTCTCAAACATCCTGCCAATATATACATGAAATATAACTTAAAAGTATAAGAAATGTGTTTTCCCTTTCGTATACTTAAATGTTATATTTTGATGAAGAGAATGTGATTGACTTGAAAAAAAAAATCAATGGAAATCAGTTTGCAAGTGTTTGGAAGTGTGTTTTTCCCCTTCTCAGCAAAATACAAGACAAAAAATGATGAAATGAAACTCATTTTTGTCGTTTTTTTACTTTATTCACTTGCGGGCGAGTATTTTTCATTGGCTCGCCAAGTTTTTGCCAAAAACTTGGTGAGTTAAAGTCGTAAAAACTTGCCAGGGAAAAATATTCGCGAGTTTTTTAAACTCGCCGAAAACTCGACGAGTATTCCAACTATGATTAATAGAGTGTAGTGGTGTGTTGAGAGGACACCTTAGAAATTGAAGAAGCCAAATGTGCCCAACAACCCTATACAGGTCACACAAAAGAGGAGGAAGTTAGGATCTACTATGAGGAGCAGTTAGTGCCTGTGCACGAGTTGTAAAGAGATGCATAAGAAAATTGGAAACCTTGATGTTTATGTCCCTTGACAGCAATAACCTGACCTATGGTTATTCAAAAGAATAAATAGCTCTTAGTAGACCAGGCTGTTTGAAGTGGAAGTAGTTGTGTAGAGCCAAGTATGAAGGTAATGTAGTTTGTGAAACAGTTGTGGAGTGGATGAGTTAGGTGAAGAAGAAAACTCCCACGATAGCCACACCCTCAGGCATAGCACATACTGTAGTGTCATTGAACACACTGGTTAAAAATATTTGCTATACTTATTTTGCAGTATACAACATATGCAAGGATTCATACTACATGACAGGGATCTGTAAGATTAATTGGGGTAAATAATCCATTTCCCTTGTCTTTAGCATTTCAGTAAGAATGAAGTGAAATAATTAAAGAAGTAAATTATTCATCGTTAGCTTCATCATTTTCAGAAGTAATGAGCTGGGAGAATGTTTCAATACAAAGACCAGTGCCCATTTAAGGAAATCATAGAGTCCCTTGTTCACTATTATCTCTATTCTTGTAGCAACAATGTTTTAGGTGGTTTTATTACTTATTATTGCCTTACAATAATACAACCACTGTATATGGTTCAGACAATTTAGAAATATAAGAATTAAGTAAAAAAATATGAGAATCAAGTTTCTAATTTTTTCTTGTAAATGTAGTATTGAACTAAATTTTTTACCTGGTTGTTTTTGTCTCCTTTCAACTGCTTGAGCTGAAGAAAAGAGTCTCCCCTCCACACCCTTGTAGACCTTGAATAGAAAAAAATAAAAATAAAATCAAATATGGATGTTACTAGATAGTCAAGAGTCAAGACTCAACATTAAAAATTCATAAACAAGATATATAAAAATTGCAAATCTCACCTCCAACACATCAAGAACCTTGTTTCTCAACTCATGATCAGGTGCCATCTTATCAATGCATGACATAACACTTGCCATGACCTCCTCATCAGCCCTAAATGTATCGGAGAAGTAGAATTTTAGGTTCAAGAAGTAGGCCAAGGCATGTATCGGCTAGTGGAGTTACTTTGTCCATCTGCAATCAATGATGCACCAAATGATTTCATATTTTCTCTTGTTTCCGCCATAGTAAAGTGAAATGGCCTCTTTGGCCCTATCCATGGCCTCGTAAATGAAACCCATTTGCATGCCCTCTCCATCCACCATACGAAGAACCCTTACCAAAGGTTTTGTCACCTAAAAAATTGAAAACAAATTTTAAATTATTACAAAATTAACCCCTAAAAAGAACAGCAAATAGATTACCTTATCAAAACTTTTTGTTACTTACCCTGATCAACTCCTCTACATATTTGTTGAATGTGTCATCAAAGTCAACACTTACAATCTTCTCTGCTTCAGTGTTTTTGGAAAATACAGACTCCAACCAAGCATCAAATTTGTTTTAGATGAGGAATGGCACCAAGAATGCTTTGCAATGTGAGGAAGTGGCTAGCAAATCGTGTCACTCTTGGTCACACAAGGTCCTCGCTATTAGTGTGTTTTCTCATCAAAGAAAGGACCCAAGTATGGTTGTAGATAAATTTGGTAATATTTTTTGCATCTTCAACCACACTTTTCACCCATCCAATCTTCCCAATGTCCTCCAACAACAAGTCCAAGCAATGTGCAGCCAAGGGCTCCATGAAATTGTAGGATGCCTCTCCATAAGCATTCTACCCACAACTACATATGCAGCTGCGTTGTCCGTGATAATTTGGACAACATTGTCAACACCAACCTCCTGGACCACCTCATCTAATAAATTGCACAAAGTCAACATTTTTTATTTCATTGGAGGCATCTGTAGACTTCAAGAACACCAAAGCACCATTAGAAGCCACTAAGAAGTTTGGGAGAGTCCTATTCCGTCCATCTATCCATCCTTCTCTCTTCCAAATATTTTTTTGGTCATCAAACACAACCTATGTATTTTGTACGGCTTCTTGTAACAATTGTCCACTCAAGTCTTTAGCTGTTGGGGCCTTAAACCCCTTGCTTGCAACTGTGAATTCATTTACCAATCCTTCTCAATATGGGTTGTTTACTGCATTGAAAGGTAAATTATTGTAGTACCAAAAATTTGCTACTGCCATCCTAGCTTTATGATGTTTTTCTTTATTCCATCTGGTACCTTCAAGTGAAGGTTTTGCTCTTAGAACATTTTGTGGAATAAAGTAAATTGGTCCTGATGAAGGAGGAATTTGATTAGCAGTTGAAAAAGAAAACTCAAGACTCTCACCAAAAGATGAATGTTGTCCTAGACTTGGGCCACCAAGGGCATTTGATGGCGTAGGATTGGAAAATGCTCCTGCTATGGCTTCTTTTGTTTTTCTTCTTCTCTCATCTCAAAGTCAGTAAGAAGGCTTTCATCTCTCTAACCATCTCCAGAGTTGATTTAGGGCATATCTCCACATTTTGTCCACGTATTTTTGCAATGTGGTATTTTAATCTATTGATGCCCCCTGTCATCCATTTACCACATTCATTACAAGTGACTTCACCCTTTTTATTCCCCAGTATTCCATACTTCCATGCTGGGTCTTTTCTAGATGGCCTTGCCCTTGGAGTTGGAGTTGGAGTTGAACTTGACATTGCTGTTTTAATATGAAAAAATTAAAAATTCTGTAGGGTTTTGTGAAAAATCAACAAAAAAATGAATCAATGATTTGAAAAAAATAGAATTCAAAAACAAGCTTAAAATACTAGGAAAAAGGTTATAAATGAAAATGGAAAAAAAAATGCCAGCATTTCCCCTTATTTTTCAAGATTTTTTTGGATTTCAAAGAAAGAAAAAAAAAAAAAAAGAGAATAAAATTCACTTACGTGGCTAAATTTTGTCTTCGAAAGCTCGTCTTCTCTTCTTCTTCAAACCTTACTTCATAGTTTAGATCTGTTCTAGACAACAAAGAGGAAAAAAGGATGAATGAGAAATGTTCTTTTTGGTTTTTATTGACGCTAACAGCTAGGTGCGAGAGTCTTAGTTTGGGACTCGCACGAGTCTCGACCCAAAAATCGAGAGTTGTAGGTAGTGCCTCGCTAGGCCATGGCTTGTGAGTCCATGGTGAGTTGACTCGGCGCGCCGTCGAACTCATGAGTCCTGTGAGTACTAGCAAGTTTTCACTGAGTATTCTATCGTCCTCACCCTCTTTGAGAAACAAGTGGTGTCTTGTTTTCTCTCTCATGGCCTCCTTTTGTTGTGTGATGGCTTGAATCTAGCTCGTTTGTTGTTGGTATAAGGTGGGGTCCCATTATAACCATCACACCATGAGGCAATTGAGCAGTCCCTAAGGAAAAGATTGGTATAGATGAGATTACTTGCTATACAATGGTGGAAGAGGTGAGTGTTTGGGGATGGGGAAGTTGCACAACTTGGGCGGGTGAAGGTGATTGTGAATTCAAGGCTTAAGAAGGTGGCAGGGTACACAATTGGAAGGTGGGGAGTTGATAGCCTCTAGTTGATAGGAATTGAGGTATATGGCTAGTTGACACAATGTATTGTGGATAATAGAATGGGGGTGGGTATTGGAAAGGTGAGCATGGTTGCCTATGTTGCTGCTGCAAAGGAACTGTGGTTCCAAGAGTAGGAGTTTGCAATGGAAGGAATGGAAGAAGAGTAGAAAATTGTGCTTGCAAGTAAGAGGGAAAGGAAATGGTACTAGACTATGGGAAAAAGGGGATATGAACTTGTGTAGATGAAGGGATGGGAGGTGGGATTGTAGGATGAGATGGAGAAGTAGGGGGAATAGCAAAGTGAGGAGGAGAAGGGATGCTTACCTGCTTAGCATCTGTGTTTGGCTTCTCTTCTTCTTTGGCCTATGCTGCTTACTCCTCAGCTCTTCTTATTTTCTTCTAAAGTGGATTATCCACCTTCTCTAGCTCTTTCTTCTTTTCTATTCAAGTTCATCATCACCCCCCTCCATAGAGGCTTGGAATAAGCTTTGCCTTGTTGTGGATGGTCTTTGGAATGATTAAGAGGGAGCCCTAGCTTGTCTATTTGTCCTGAGAGATCTTTTGGATGTTTGGTTAGTTGGGATTTGTCTTGTGGTCACTTCTACGACAGCAGATGCTTCCCACTTGTTGCATTGATTTTTCTTTGTAGCTTGAAGTTTGTCATTGTTGTTGTTTGGTATGTTTTGTTGGTCGGGATGGGCTTGTGCCTTCGGCAAATGTCCTATATGGCTGGCCATTGTTCTTTATGATTTGTATTAGTGTCATCACAGCACGTAGAGACCCTTATTGTTTGCTATCCTTGTTGAACTACCAGTCACCTTTGTAGAGTGACTTGAGGTTGTTATGTAGGACTTGGTGAGCTTGGGGATGTGCTCATTCTAAATGAGGGAGAGGTGTGGGGATTACAAAATCCATAATGAGTGCATGATAGCTAGATTGGTGGCTGAGTTGGGGAATCTAGATAGTGATGGGGTTATAGCCCTTTGAGGAATGGGCATGTTTGGGGTTCATGTTGGGGTGTACATTGTAGCATTGATGGAGGATCATTTGGAGTAGTGGGAGGGGTATTAGAAAGTTTTGGCAACATTGAAGTTTGCAAGATGATAGTTCATTTTCTCCTCATGGTGTTGTGAGAAGTCAAGCTAGAGGATCTCTTTTGGAGCAGTTTTTCTCAGCTTATAGACAATGACAAGTTGCTCCAAATAGACCTTCTTGTCATCCTCCATCCCTTGCATGTTGGTCACCGTGTTGCACACTGCTTGTGTGTTGATCTTTAATTGGTTAAGGTTCATGGGTATTTTAAGGGGGATTGTGCGTGCATGAAATTTGTGCTCAATGTGAATGAAAATTGCAATAAAACCAAAACAAACACAAAAACAAGCAAACACTCAAGATAAGGCAAAAGAGGTCAAATTAGCCTGAAACACCACAAGAACAAAGTATTTCAAACCTCATGCTGCAATGATTTGCCTTTGATGTTTGATTTAGATGTGTGCTCACTCAAAAATTCAGCAGCATAATGACGCTCAAATGAAAAAGGAGTGAGAGAGTTGTAAAATGGTTAAGGGTTGGATGTATAGGATTTTGGATCAAATGGATGAAGGGTCAAGATTGCTTGATGAAGAACAAGGGTGTAGAGTGGATTTATCCTCTCACCTGATGGGATGGTGCCAAGTGGCACCATGAGGTGAGTTGAGAGAAAGATGGAATATTGGATGGGATTAAAGGAATTAAAAATTTCTTTTGGGTACTCGAGGGGACAAGACCCATGTGCCCAAGTACATGGAGTCTTCTCCAAAAGGGGGTGCATTTAAGGTTGAGTGTGAGGGGTAAGGTTGTGTGGGGATTTGAAGTGGGTCAACCCACTTAATTAGGATTAGGGAATGTGCAAATGATTAGGGGGAAGGTTAGGTGAAGATTAAAAAGATAATGAAAAGTGATGGAGGATGTGACATGTGAGAGGGATTAAATAAATAAATAGGATTTGTTTATTTAATTTATGGAAGAAGGGGATGAGGGTAAATAGTTAAAGGTATGTAATGTCCCCACTTTGAAATATAATTTAATAATAATAAATAATAATAATAAAATTAAAATACAAAACAATAAAAATAAAAATTAAATAAAAATATAATTAAATATTAATACACTTATTTAGTACTGATTAACCATTTATTTCTATCAGCAATATAATATTAATTAATTAATTAAGCAAGTGTTAATTAATAAAAGAATACTAATCGAAGTGCCTAAGGAACAAATCTAAGAGTCACGATCTTATCAAGGAAACAATGATTAATGGAGGATGTGACTTTCAATAAAGTCATGTCTCTCCCCAAAGGCAGCGAACCCCCTGGCCACTTTAAATATGGGGCCCAATACTTCTCACGTGGCAGAAAGAAGAAAAAAGGAACAAAAAAAGGGAATCGCTGGAAAATATCTTCAGCCATCTGAAGACTAAGCAAACCATTTAGAAGTCTGCCTTTCTTCCCACGGACAGGTAAGGTAATTCCACCCCTTACCTGTTTATTATCATAAAAAGATCTCTTTCAGGCATTATTATATTACATTAGGAACAGCATCGATAATGTCAAGAATACTGGGCATGTATATTGTAGATTATATCAGAACCTATATGGTACTGGAAATTATTTATATAATCTGATAATAACTGATTTAATGCTGTCTGCAAATATATATATACTATTTAACTATACCGTACTGGGAAATATTTATATAATTTGATTATATTTGATTTAATGCTTAATTAATACTGTTCCATAATTCTTGCTGTCAACAGTTATGCAATTGGTATAAGTTTGTAATTAGAAACTATGTATTATCACCATCATGTGTGAGAGGATGGGAGAGAGTTTCCAGTGGTGACGAGGGGCTTTCATGTGGTCATAGGAACCCATGAAGTCAAGAAACCAGTTACCCTCTCCATGCCAGTCTCACCATAATGGAATGTGTTTAAAGGTATAAAGCTTGGAAGGATAGCAAACAGGGCCGCCAAGTCTAGCAAGGGGGTTAGAAGCAACCATCCCTTGGTCTTGGTAGACAACGGACCCAACCCATTCCTTCAGGCATTTTATACTATTTCTCTGTCTAGGTTATACTCATCAGACATAAATATGCTTGTAGGTGTGTATGCTTCATTGTAGTTGCAGGTTCACTCAAATAAAGTCATCTACTCTTCCAAAATAAGGCTTACTTCTGCTTGGGGACATTACAAGGTAATTATTTACTTTAGGCTAGAACTAAGGAAAAATAGAAGAAAATGAATAATATTAATTGAATAATAGCATATTATTGAATTAATATAAATAATGGGAAATTAGATGAAATAAGGGTAAGTTGACCAAATGTGATCAATTTTAGGTGTCTACAAATTGCAACAACTGTTTTGGGCATAAGGTTGTTGACAAAGGTAAACTGGTTTTGCACATCATCCCATATAGCAAGGAGGCTATCAACATTGTAGCAAAATGAACTCAAGCTGTAATATCCCCTGCTATTAGATGACTGAATGTGTAGGGAATATTGATAAACAGTAGTCTAATAACCTTCAATCTGCTGTTCTAGTTTTCAGATCGAATAACTTGCGTGTTATGCAGTTTAGGACAGCTAGTATAATTCTGCGTGTTATGCAGTTTCCTTTGGTTTGCTTGTAGGAACATACAAATGCAATGAACTGAAATAAATTACTGATAAAGAAAGCATACCATCATCCTATTCAGCTAATTGACATTTTGTCAAACAATTGTCATGCATCCTCAGATTGAACAACTTATACAGCACATATAGAGTTCACAACTGACTTATTTATTCAATGCAGTCCTGATTACAAAATACTTAGGAAATGGCCAAGACTCTTGGCTTACACTAAAATAATATTTAGAATTTCCTGAGTACAATGGTAGCCAATGAATTCATGCATACATGACTGAAAACTCAATGAAAACAATGCCAAGGTGTGAGGATGAAGTAGCAAGCAATATCGATTCTCCTTATGCTTTCTTTATGCCAAATCTGCCCCTTCTTCAAAATCGCCCCTATTCTGATATGAAGGCAAACAACAAATAAACTCCAGCTTGTATGTTCCCTTCTAGGCATCAAAATGCATCATGGGTTTCCCCTAAGGTGAGCACTCTAATCCAATAGTGAAATTGATGCACAAACTAGGAGTTATGAGCAAAATCGTGGGTCTGGTTGGTCTGGTTGAACCTTGTATCAGACCTGATTTATGACTGATTCCTCCTCCAAATTCACCTCCAATGTGCCCTAAGGAATCGCCTATCCTTTCTCAATATTTAGATGCAAGCATGGAAGTCATTTCTCCAATGAGCTGAAGTATTCTCCCAAATCGGCTACCATGAATGCTGCTGTCAAACCACAATAAACTCAAGTATGAAGGACTGAGGTATCCTTCACTCACAATTGCAACCCTTTGGAGGATCTTTCACCACCTCAATTATGCGAATCAAAGGGAGGTATCGTTCCCAATGACCAATAATCTGCAGAAACCCTTGGCTCCACAAGTTCATAACACAAGGAGATGTCCAATATCCGATGATTAAACCATGAGGCTCCTCCCCTATTTATTCTTTTTCATACATGATTCAGCCTCCCTTCTAGAAGACTCCTTTATAATAAAATAATATGTAATTGCTCCCCTTTTAAATAATTAATAATTGCACTTTAGGAAATATTAAAATATTATTATAATATAAGTGCACACGTGACACCATATGTGAGAACACATTATCTCACCATAAAACCATGTAAAATAATATGTGAAGCCACAAGTAACTGCCAAGACGACCCTCTCATCAACTCCTTGGCCTACGAGGGTCAAATAATAGGCCAAACTCCGCGGATGTCTGAATACTAAGGAGAAGGGGACATTACACAAGTGGACACCCAACATTTTCTTATCATTTCAACTGAAACACTACAATTGAATTTGGTTGTTCTTGCCTTTCCCCTTTATAGTTTGGGAGGATGCATCAAGTTGGCTCACATAGGCAGTGATAATTTCAAGATAGGGGTGCACATTGGGGACTAAGTACCTTGCAAGGAAAGAGGTCCACATTCAATTTGGGTAGTTATCTACAGCTTGGAGGGGAAGCTTTTTGAAGGAGTCTTCATGCCCTCATACACCTTCTATGAAGGAAGAGAGGCTAGTAGAAAGGTGGGTATCACATATTAGATTAGCATCAACGTACACAACCTCAACTTTTTTTAATATGTAAGGAACATGATTGCCTAGTTTAGCCACCTCAATTAGGGGGTACATGGAATTTTGAAAGATCCCTGACTAGATTTCTTAACCAAAATGCTGATTGTTTACAAATTCAAATTTTTTGACCAGCGAAAGAGCTTTTTGGAAGTTTATTGTATTTTCAATTTTTTGTAGTTTTTTTGGATTTTTGACAATACATGGAAAATAATAAATGCAATACAATAAATATAGAATTGATAATAGTTTCCAGAATTCTGATTATTAATTGCAGCAAGTACCAATAAACAGTAAAAGAGGATTCTTGATAGAATTAAGCCGTTCAAGGCTTACCAGGAGTCCAATGCTGGGGTTTGAGGGAGGAATTTGAGCATGAAGTAGTGACTGAACCGAGCACCTCCAGCTGCTACCAATGGCTGCAAGTGACTTTATTTAACTCTAGGATAATTACCAAAAACTAATATTGAAGAATTATTCAGACCCAGTTGGAATTCCAAATTCTTGCCAGGCAAGATTCCCAAATTATGTCTCTTTTCCTCAAAGAATTGCTGCTGCTGCCCAAATCTGATATTTTCTTCACACCAAACCAATTGTGATCACTTATTATCACCACAACAATGAATTCACACACCAATAGTGGTGCCAAAACCCTTTAGTTTATTTATTAATGGATCCCCAGGCAAGAGAATGGTACGACTGGCCAAGGGAGCTGTACAGCTGGCATTTGTGGCTTATTTCTTACTGGAAATCATACACAACTTGCTCAGATCTGCAGATTAAGACCAATTGATGCAGCTGTAGGTGTGTTCTTTGCTGACTGTAATCTTTAATGGTCAATTTCTGAGAAGATATTGCTGCTGTAGTGCTGCTGAGGGTGTAGGATTCCGTCCACATCATCAAATAGTAGAGGGTTTTCGTCCTCCCTGGGCTGCCATAGCTGGATACGTGCTGCCGCAGACCTCCAATGTGCAAAGGTTGTAAAAATTAACAAATCATGAATGCTCCAAATGAATCGTACAAGCCTCTTTAACCAAAAGGAACCCTAGAGGCATCAAAGAAAGATTCTTTGGAATCTTTTATTCTCTAAAAAGTGGCGCCCACATGAGAGGGGTTCTCCAACATGAATAAACAACCTCCTTTTAAGTTACTGGAGTTCGCCTAGGAAGGTGTGCAAGGACTTTTAAAATAAAGTCATTTATTAAGTTTTATTAGTAACTTACAAGTTACTTTATTAGATTTTCTATTTTAAGAAAAATGACTTATGTAACTTTTATATCATAAAGTTACTTTATTGCACCCACCAAAGTCAAAAGAAATGACTAATCTAAGTCCCCTTTGGCTAGCGAATTCATCTCCAAACATCAACTTCACCTGTGGAGATGGGTGACAGGTGAATCTGAGCTCTGAATGGCACTAGAGAAGAGGGGACATTACAAATTTAAGAGACATACACCAAGTCTAGCTCTAGAATAGCCACTTTTTGCTTTTTCAAATGGCAAAATAGGGGGTATCTACTTGTCTTGCCCCTTGCCCTTCTCATTCCTATTCATCTTGCTTTGCTTTGATAGGCTCAATTCTCTTAGTAGTTTGATTCTCCTATAGGGTACTTAGTTATAAGTGAACTTACAAGATCAAAATAACTCTACACTTTGAAAGTTTGCAATAGCTCTCATGCAATTCTCTCAATTTCCAAATAAAATAATTTATACCATCAAATTCATCATTAGTTCTTAGTAACTCTTCGTATTCTTTCATAGAGTTGACATGTGGTTGTTTGATGTGACAAGCTAGTTCCCTTGTTCTTTGAATGAACAATATTCACTTTGTTGAATTAATGATAGAGGTTGGATGACGTAGCTACATCTAACAATCCTTGGAAGTTTTGGCTCTTACAAGATTCTGGAATCTTTTGAAATAGTTGGAGACGTCTAATCAAGCCAATGTGGCAAGATAAATGGTTCATGTTTGAGCATAGGATTTTGTTTGGGATGGATGGTTTACTTTTTGATTAACATTTCAGATTATAACATCTAAGCCATTAGACAATTGGTGGGGTTCTAGTATTGACTTTCAACAAGATTTGCCTAGAATTAGTGGGAATTGTTAGATCAATCCAATCTTGGCAAGAATAATAGCTTGTGTCGCTTTTTAGATTTCATTTTTGGATGAGTGGCTCACCTTTTGGTTAACAATCTAGATTAAAACATCTTGGGCTATCCAAGGGTTTCTTGGGCTTCTGGCTTTGCTTTTGAATTAGACTTTTGTTCCTAGAAAGAATCACTAGATCAAGCCAATGTGGCAAGATTGATGGTTTGCATTGTAGTTCAGCAAAAAGCTTCCTAGTAGGCTAATTTTCTTGCCAAACGAAGGATTTATGCAAGATTTTGCTTGTGCAACTTGTGTTTTAAAGAAAATTAGGCCAAAGAGAAGAATGCCATAGGACAATCTTCATGAACTACTATCAAAATTTGAAAGACAATCAAAAGGAGACTAATGTAGGGACAAAACAATGTATAGAACAAAGACAATGAGGATCTACAAGGGGGAGACGGATCATATAGATGGACAAACATGTAGGAGAAGGAATTATGCACTAGGGGTGGGGGAAATACATACATATGAGGCTTGAGGTGAACTCCATTCACCAAAATTGCCAATATGGTTTCATTGAACATTGACAACTTGAATGCATTAACATTCTTGCATCTTTTAGTGTTGTATGGATTGCTCAATAACGAGTCCAATCTCTCATGTCAGCTAGGCAAGGTCGCCCACTTTGAAATTTTGCATTACGAGTCTCTTGTTGAACCATTGTTTGACTATACCTTTATGCTTGTGAAATTGGTCCTACACAATAGCCCTATATTCTTCTAGTTGCAGCAGTTCAACCATTCAGCTGGACATTGTACCATATTTATCAACGTCTAGTTGATGGATTGTCTTTAGTGTTGAAAATTTGACCAAGCTTGGCAACCTTGCTTCTTCCCCATAAACTAGTGTAGGGAGAGTTTCTTATGGCCTGCTTGGAAATTATTCTATCTACCGATGGGGCTTCCTTAAGGTGAACTTGCCGGTATCTTTTGGACTCTACTCTAAACCTCTTGATTATCCTAATCAAGTTCTTGTTGGTGGATCTGGCTACTCTATTTTCTAAGGGTAGTAGTTTGAAGATGTCTTCAAATAAATACCATGATCACAAGCACATTGAGTTATATTTGCCCCCAAAATGCTTTATTATTATAAATGATGATGGTCTCGGGTGCTCAAAACCTCAAAATAATCCCTTTTAGGAAGTTAATGATCACAATTCTGTTGCATTTTTTAATGCTATGTCGTTGATCCTTCTAATGAAGTGATTAATGATTACCAATATGAACTCATGAATAGCATTTGTTAGGACAAAATCTGACATTGCCAAAATTTTCTTGAGCTTAGGCCCCTTGTGCATTTAGACCTCAATTAGCCCATCACATATATCGATATGAGAAATATTTGTATAGGTTTCATAAGTGTTTTTCTCTTTCGTCCCCTACATGCGTATCATTTGTTGTAAGTTGTCAAAATCCAAGAAATCCTAAGTATGGGGTTGTTATTGGACATTTTCTAATTTTTTTACATTTTGCAAACTTTTATTGGACTACCAAACATTTTTAGTGTCTATTCTCACCTTACGAAATCCTAAGTATGGGGTTGTTATTGGACATTTTCTAGTTTTTTAACATCTTGCAAACTTTTAATGGACTACCAAATATTTCTAGTGTCTTGTCTCACCTTAACATTTCATAGGGTCCATCACCTTCTCTGCTTATCTCATTTCCCTTATTTCCATCCATTTTATGGTATTTTGATCTAGATTAGATATTTCTTTCACCTTTGGTCCTTGCCTCCTTTCCTATATGTAGTCTCCAAATTCTTTTGGGCCCCTTCCCTTCATTTCTTTTATTTTCCCTCTTTGGAGGGGATCTAGATCTAGACGTTCATCCATCCTCTCGATCCCATTTCCACTTCCACCAACTTCCCTTGCATTATTCTTTATAGATTTCCCTAGCACTTTTAGACATTCAATCTTCCTCTCCCATATTTTGTATCCGCATCCACTTCTGCGTCTGATTCTTGTAAAGGTCTTTGTTGCCCATTCACTTTGGTTTTTCTTGTTATGTGGACTTCAACTTGACTTCCAAATCTCTTTCCTTCCACTTGAACATGATGTTCCCATGTCTAGTCTCACATGCTTTTCTTTCTTTTTTCCCCATATCTTCTATCCATCCCTTTCACCACTTTTATGGAGTTTACTTAGACTTCAGGACTACCGTCATCCATCCTCTTCCAACATCCAGTCTTGACTTGAAGTCCTGCATCTCCCTTATCCTAATCTTGTTCCATGTCGAATCCTTGCATTTCTTCTTGTTCACTTTAGCCACTCCCCTGTCCTTCCCAGACTGCCATTAATGCCTGATTTGATTCCTGCAACTACCAAATTGGTCTTTCTTACTTAAATACTCATTGTTATCCCAAGTGCATGAATCCAAACTTAAGATCAATAATGGATGATGAACAATGCCATGCCACAATGAATGTGGTGGCTGGAAATCCAGATGCAATTAATCTTCATACCTCTATAAGCTGCCATTTCAGTAAATTTCACGATATTTCAACTTGTTTTACGCACAACATTAATGAGGTCTACTTCTTTGTCGAATTCTTGCAAGGAATCAACAACAAAACAAAATGTTTTAAATATCAGTTCCTTGGTCATTCAAATGGTAGGTTGTTTATCATTTCCATGTGACTGTAATGCCAAGCATCTTCCAAGGTTCCAAATCTTGCATGTCCAATCACCATTAGAGCAACTCATCTTGCAAAACACAAAGAGTACCTACTTTGTAATAGATGTTTGTAACTAAATGTCTCCTTGAATGTCTTTGTGATAGGTTCGTCTTAGCTTAGGGTTTTCTATTGATACATTTGGTGGTGTCAATGTAATAAGAATTTGATATGTTGCAGGATTGAATGCATTACAGATGTTATTTGTAATGGTCTTTTCCTTATCGCATATGGATTTGTAAAGTTTGGGTAGGGATTATTAAGCATTTTTAGTTATTGATATCATATTTCTTATGTTATTTCTATGAGTTGTGTCTTTTGGTTGATTGTGACACTGTAACCCAATATAAGGCATCAGTCTTGGAAGTGTTTGACCCTTCATGCACCTAAAACAAACAATATCTTTAACTAGTAGATTAGGAGTAGGGAGTCAGTTTATATGTGCTTCATCATTCAATATTATGCCTAGGGAAAACATTTGAAGCAAGCCTTAGCAATTTTATATCTTAAAGAATTCCAGCAGGCTTTCATTAGCTTAATAGAGGTTATATGCAACAAGTTAGGCCTTGGTCTAGTAACGACTTTTGAGACCAAGCATACATTTTATACTATTGCAATTATTTCAGTTTTGTTTTGTTAGAATTGCCTCTAGGAACACTCTCTTAGGTTTTGTTGAGCCCAAAGTTAAGGAGAGATTATCCACTCTCAGCAATTGGTTTGTCATCACTTTTTGCTGATGAGTTGGAATGTTGATCTTCAGGAATGACATAACCTTGGCCTTGATGTGGATTAATCTCTCTAGAAGTGTGAGCAACGATTTTGGGACCCAACAACATTGACGGAGGGTTGATCATTCCTATGAAATCCAATCCCTAGAGGGCAAATGATTTATTTGTAGAGATGGGCTTTGGGGGAAGAGATGCTTTCCTCTTCTTGCTTTTAAAGAATTGGTAGTTTTGACAATTTCTCACCCATTTGTGTGTATCTGTAATCATTTGAGGCCAATAATATCTTACATATTTTTTGTTGTTGTCTGAGCAAAATAATTTCATCTTGAGAGACATTGGTGGAATTCTTGTAGAATGGTTGGAACTCTTTTTCCTTCTATGCACCTCACAATATTCTGTCGATTTCGATTGGAATAGGACTCTTGCAATCAATCTTAGAGTGTGGCCTGCAACCCATATGCTCTTCTCTTGGTGGGGTGTAGGTTCTTTGGGTAGTGTTCTTTTCTAAGTATTTGATCCTTTCTTCAAGCCAACCAATTTGGTAATGCTCTTCATCAGTCAGACAACCCGGGACATCTTCTGACTAGTTTCATTGGCTCAACACCAATGTCATACTCCTAGATTTTTGTATTCCCTTATGCTTGAATGGCTACAAAATTGTACTCTTTTCAATGTCCTTCAATTTTTGGCAGAAAAAAGTAATTAGATTCTTGTCTGTACTATCTTCTTCATTTATTTGAGTCAGCATTGCAACAATACTTGCTTCTCCTCCATTGACATACAAGATGAAGTCCTTGGAGAAGTTTGGATTGATTAGCACTGGTACCTTTGAGATTACCTATTTAAATTTGCTCCCTTACAATTGTAGTATTTGATCTCTATAAATCTTTTCTATTTTAAAGGCCAACTCTTTTGGGAATTCATCAAATTGGTGGAGAAAATGAGCAATCTACTCATCATTTTGGAATAACATTTAGTGGGACTGGTTGTCTAGTATGATGGGTCTGATTACCAATTTAATCCCATCCTTGTTCCTCAGTAAGTCCATGATTGGATCAAACTATGAACCAATCGGGGCCATTCTATCTGCCTCTATAATCCTTTTTCGGGGAATAGCTTCTAGATTGATAGGATAGACGATCTTTGAGTTGATCATCTTGGTAAGCTCTTTCTTTGTGATTGGTTTAATCTTTGGATTGATTGGCCTTTATTTTTGCCTTATAGGCTTGATTTCTGGTCATAGTTCAATCATGTTTTGCATCACCTCTTTATTATAGCTTTTCAATCCTACATAATCTAGTTGGATGTGGTGTAGAGATCGATTAGGCTTTCCTTTTTTGCATTAGTGCCAACTTTGGCTAATTTAACCACTCTTCTTGGACAGATCTCCACATCTTTGTAGTCCTTTTTATTTATCGCTATCTTTCTTTTGTCTTTGCAGGAATTATCTGGGTTGAATATACCCTCTAGAGTTATCATACCGCTTGGTGGTTTGTTCCTTCTGAATTGAAGTATTTGATCTCTATAAACCTCTTCTATTTTAGAGGCCTATTTTTTGGCAAATTCATTAGCTTGTAGAAGAAAATGAGCAATCTGCTTGTCATCTGGAATACCATCTAGTGAGACTTGTTGCTGAGCACGATGGGTCTGATTACCAATTTAACACCATCCTTGCTCCTCAGCAATTCCATTATTGGATCAAACTATGAACCAATCAGGGCCATGCTATGTGCCATTATATTCCTCTTTTGGGGAATAGCCTCCTAGATTGATGGCTTCAAATGAGTCCAGCAGATACAAGTGGTGACTGTATGCCTACATGGGAGAGTACTTTGCCATGCATTGTGATCTTGTTTGATTACAGGCTTTAAGTCACCATGGGTTTGTGGCATCTTAATGCCCTTTTCTCCACGAACACCAATCCTTGCACTGAAGCTTCATACTTGGCTATTTTGTCTACCAAGAACAAATGAAGAGTTAAGTCATGAGTTAGATATTTGTTAGTTAGGGTTTACTTTCCCATTTAGTATATAGTGAAAGGGAAAGCCCTAGAAGATATATCTCCCTTCTTTTATTGATCCATTTTTGTTAATGCAATTCAAGGAGCCATGATTGTGTTTGTGCTTGTGTTACAGTTGGATCTGTAGGTACAATGCATTTTAGCCTTAGGTGAGCAAGTGCTTCCTATCTTTTGCATACTTTGTTCATTGTTTAATATTTTTATCATTACTTCCCAATGATTTATTTAGGAATGCAACAAATTCAGAGAAGTGGAAAGTTTTATCTGGTTGTGGACCTCTCTTCTCTCATCTATGGTTGGAGTATTCTTTGGATTGGCAGGATTCCATTCATTTTGGGTGTGGTTGCTGTGGTAGCATGCATTGGGGGTGATGATTGGCGCTGGCAGCTCAAAAAACCTACATGGTAGTTGAGCTTCAAACTCAATTAAAGTTAAAGAATTGAATGCTTTTGATCCCTGAGCATCATACTAGCATTCCATTTACATGATATTGACATGGTGTGGCACAAATATAAATGAAATTTGAATACTCGTGTTTAATATGGGAAATATATGGCAAAAACACGGGAGCTGAAAAATGAAGTTCCAGTTGTAACAAATACAAAAAAAACTACATGTCAAATATAGTGTATAGAGATAAAATTAGACACAATACGTCATAAAAATGCTAATCATAACAAATTATGTAGGATTAGATATACTATTTTACTTACCTAAGAGGGTTTATATAAATATAAATGGCTGGTCCCAAAATAGTAGTGTCCTGTCATGGAATATGACCTACCATTTTAGGGGCAGCCTTATGTTTATTACATAAACCCCTGTTAGGGTATAATTTAAAAGAAAACAAATGTTCCATAGGGATGTGTTCCTCCCGTGCCTCTTAAAATGCAGAGTTTTAGAAACCTGTATGTTTTGGGGACGCAGGGATGGGCACGAAACATCCCCCTTCTGTGCCCCCACTACCACCAACAAAGAGGAGATGTTTTCTTGACACCCAACATCCCTGGGACAGCTTTGGGACTTCTAGAAGTCCTCAACCATCTTGGGGATGCCAGGAAGTGCTTGTGGCCTGGGAAGGAATAAAGTTTTTTAACAAAAAAAAAAAAGTTTCCGCATTTCATGGTATTGATTTTGAGGTGTGTCAAAGCTTTGAACAGATAAACAATGTTATGGCGCGTACACATGTTTGACCTTGGACAAAAGAAGGAATATATAAACAGTATTTGAGGCAAAATAGACCATTTAAACAGCTGTTACTGTTTTTGTTTACTCAACTATCATGATTTTAGGAAGTTGGCGATCAAATATTTCTTAATTTGTATATCACTTACACCTTGGGCTTAGTAGAGAGTGGAGGAGGTGGTGAGGGTGGTGGATATCATCAAGGATTCAAAAATGTTTGAGTTTCAGCTGACTGGTACAAGGGATTTCTAAAAATAGAGAAGAAAATAAATAAAAAGATTCAAGAATGACAATATTCTTGTCTTCAACTGCACGTTTCTCATCATTTAGATGGTCAGGTTCCCTAGCTTCATTGTGAGTTTTTTGAAGAATGAAGATTTGGGGTTGAAGAAAAGTCAACATCTAATGATAAAAATATTAAAAATGACATGCACTATGAAGGTCCATGTGGTCTCAAAGGCCTTAGTGGTAGGGGCTTCGCTTCTCAAACATATCTTATATTGCAATAAGGAATGCATTTGGGGTACTGTCCCTAAACACCTGACCACCAATCTGGTTTCAAAAGGTAAAAATGACAAATTGTAATGGGTCCATATACATATCCATGTGTGTGCGCATGTATGTATACACACAGAGTTTTCTTCACTGTTTGATAAATGTGCGTGTGTGTGCACGTGTGTGCATGTGTGTGCATGCATGTGGGTGTGTACACACACACACATATTTGTTGAACAATGAAGAAAACTCTTATTATGGTTTAATTTTAGCTTGTTCAATGAATCCATTCAAAATAGAATTTAATGAAATTATAAAATACCCTAATGCTAAATAAAAATGTTTAGTCTACACACACACAAAGATCTCCTCAAAATTTTGTGGAACAATGAAGAAACCCTCATTATGGTTTAACTTTTAGCCTAAGTTGCCGAATCGGGTATGTGTACATGTGTACGATGCACTGGTGCGCCATATTTTGGGAGGGAAGCTGGGTATGTTATGGGTACATATATACAAAAAGAATGAATATAATATATAACTAGAATTGATAGCTTTGTTTTGGGTCCAAGATGATATCTCATGAAACACCTATATATCTATGGGCAATGTTTCCTTTGGAGAGTCTTAATAAATAATATTAAACAAAACCTACCCCTAGTCATGTCCATCTCTGTTTGCATTTCGTTTTAGGGTTTTGTTTTGCTTTCAAAAAGTCAAAAAGAAACAGCCTTTGCATGGAGTCACTTTGGAAATGCTACAAAATAGATGAAATCATGTGGGTAAGAGAGGTGTATGGCAGAATCAGTTCAGCAGGAAAAATGCAGTATTCATAATGCTTCTCAGACAATTCAGGAGATATTTTGATTCTGGAACATTTTATACCTGGAATCGGTAGGGAAATTGGCCAATTTGGCAACGTAGCTTTTAGCTTGTACAATGAATTTATTCAAAAATAAAACTTATGAAAATTTAAAATACCCTAATGCCAAATAAAAATGTTTAGTCTACCTATGCTTCACATTTTTTGGCAGCAAGAGTAAAAATTATCCAAAAAAAGGTAGGCATGCATAAAAATAGCAAAACCCCTTTTTGAGAACTTTGAGAAACAACATGGCCATTGTGGTGGGTTGCGATTACTTGGCAGATTTTTGAGTGTTATGCTACTATGCAGAGCATTACCAGTTCAAGATCAGAAATCATTCAAGGCTCTCTACAATTATGCTCCATCTATTTGATTAATTGGGATCTACATGAAATCATGTTATCAACAATATGGGATGTCATTCTGGCGAGCCTACAAAATTTTCAAGCTACCAAAGGAAAAATTGAAGACAAAATAGGATGAGATGAATTTCCAAGCAGATCAAAACTGCTTTGAGAGAGGATTTAAACTGGGAGATCAATTTGTCCATGAGATTCAACCCTACTAAAAAACTTCTCTCAAGAAAAGGGCTTATGAAAAATTGTCTCAAAAACATTATGGTACTGAAGCTAAAATTATCATTTCAAGCTTTTAAATTATGTGGAAGGCAGTTTTCCAAGTCATATCTTGGAGGAAGTTTTAAACACAAAAGAAATAAGGTTGATTCATATCTTGTACATTTAAGTCATGCCTTTGTTTTGCATCTATGTTGAATCACCTAATTTGCTGTTTCTTTAATGTGTCTTGGATGATCAAACACTGAGCCACATTTAATAAAATTTTATTCAAACAAAAAAAGGTCCTTCAGTTTCCAAGTGTCATCACAACTAGGCTTCGTTCTTTTAAAGTACTATTGATCATAATGGTCATTTATGTAATATAGCTGGTTTAGTAACTTTCTGTTACTGGTTACTGTTATCAGAAAAACTTGAACCCTTGCTGAGCTATCAACTCAACAACCTTGTGAAACATGGAAACAACCTCAAAGTGTGGGACCTTGCGCAAGGGGGTTGAATCTCCGGAGAAGGCCGGTTTCCTTCTCAATCTAAGTGCAGGTGTTGAACCAACTCAACACTCCAAATCTTACTTCTAAACCTATCCTAAACAACTTGTAGAGGAAAAGGGAGGAGATAAATGCTTAAAATGAAAGGAGGTGATGCACCAAGATAAGAGATGTTTCTCTCCCCACCCAGGGATGACACAAAGAATCAACCGAAATACCCAGGAGATGCACAAACTTCAGTTGCATGAATGACCCCAATGCATGTATGCAGGTTAGAATTTGCTAAATGTCAAAGGGGAGAAGGTTTCCCACAAGTAACACTCAAAAATAAATTAACACAACATATATGAGAGAAGAATCACAAAACATACACCTACGATGAAGGTAAGGAAACATACACAGCATGCATAAGTTGAAGGAAGGCAAGAATGATAATTTCAATTCATTCAGAGGCCACTGGCCAAACTTACAGTTGCAGAAATGCAAAAATATACAAGTCTTCAAGAGAAGTGAAAGAGCATAGAATAGCTCAAGCCAGCAAGGAGAGAACCCTTTACAATGAGGCATGACAACCTTATATAGAAAACTGCTCGCAAGATTTGTTGGAGCATTAAGAGCTTTGAGTGTTGTGTTGTCCTCATTTTTGTTTTCAAAAATGAAGGACCATTACATGAAATTTTTTGTGAAAAAATGAAAATTTTACTCTATGGCACGCTTCTCGAGGCATAATTTCGACTAAACCTTGGACTGGCTTAATCCTCAGTCCATCCTCAGACCACGTTTCGAATTTCGTCGCATTCTGGATTCGTTTGCTATGTCTTTCCTTCAATTTCGGGTTTTTTCTCCTTGACTGCAAGTGGAGAATTTTCCTTGAACTGCAAGTTTTAATGATTTCCATTGTTTTGGTCTTTGTAGGGAAATTTTTGGCTAATTACAAGTGCACTTTATTGAAAAATAAGAACTTGTAATTTGCTTTTTATTTCCCCCTTGATGTTTTTTGGCTTTTTAAGTTAAAATAGGGATTTTTTGGATAAGTTACAAGTAAACTTGTAATTCTTTTCTAAAACCCCTACTTTAATGTCTTTTGCTTGTGATAGGGATTTTAAACCTCTATTACATATGTGCAAGTTATTAAAACTTGTTGTAGGGATTTTATTTTCCCTTTACAAGTAATTTGTAACTTGCACATCTCTCTCCAAAACCTGATTTTGCCTAGAAATGAAATAAAGTGACATTTTAAACTCGCTATTTTGCTCAAAAAACCCGATTTTCTCCATAAAGTGCAAATTGGGGAATTTTAAACTTGTAATTGCATTTTTAAAACCCGATTTTGCCTTGTTGATGGAAAAAGTGACATTTTAAACTTGCAATTGGATTTCTAAAACCCGATTTTGCCTTGTTGAGAGAAAAGTAACATTTTAAACTTGTTGTTTGCTCTAAAAAACCCGATTTTCCTTATTGCATGCAATTTTAAACTTCTTGTTCTTTCTCAAAAATCCGACTAGCAATATTGGTGGATTTTGTTGACAATTTCCACTGATTTTTGTGGAGAAATCTTAGGAGGAGGAAGGCGTTTTGGATTCCTTGCTATTTTCATGCATTTTCCAACTCTCTTCATGCCATTTGGAAGACATTATCGCTGGTTTCATGGGGTTTTAACAGCAAAAACGTTTTTGAAAAATGTCACGATTTGCGTCATTCAAATGCCACGAATCTTGTCTTTCCTAAATCGTTTTGGCTTGTCTTGCCTAGGCGTGGAGGTTGGGTGCTTTACTTGACCGATTCTTCATGCTTTTAATGGGCATTTTGATACATATGGCGTTTTTAAAAAACGTGGCTAGGGTTTTGGAATGTGGTTAATTTCTTTTTAAGAGTTCTTCTTCCTTCTTTCAAAGATTGATCGTCTTTTTGAAGAGGCATTTTCAGTTTGAAGCAAGGTTTGATTTCTTTTCTTTCTTTGTTTCATTTTCTTGTTTTCTTGTTTTTTTGTTTTTCCTTTCTAGTTGTAAATTTGTATATGATTATTTTGCCCCAAAAATCGGTTTTGTGAGAGAGATTTTCCCCTTGCAAGGCAATTTGTGGATTGCATTGTTCTTCCCCATTTTCCCTCTTTACTTGTATTCGGGATTTAAAATCCCGATTGCAAGTTGGATGAAAATAATTGTTCTTCCCTTACGGTTAAAAGAATTTAACCATCTTTGGTTGAAATTCCAAGTTGCAAAGATGAAAAATATCCATTCTTTCAAAATCAGGTTTTTAGAACCGGATTACAAGTTGAAAGTTCTTTCCATTTTCTTGAAGACGATCTTCGCAAAATTTTTTCATTTTCACTCATATTCATTTCCATCATCCGCACATACCATTTCATCCACTCACTTCACACCTTCATTCATTTTCCCCATTTAAAGTCTACCTGCGGTCAGCCATCCAAAACCCGAAATTGGTCCAAAATGCACTCAAAAAACACTTGAAAATGAGTTCTAAAGGTCCAATTACAAGTGTAAACTTGTAGTTACCCATTACACATATGAAGCTGCATGTTTGTTCTCCACAATTGCAAGTTAATGCTCTTGTTTTTCCCACACATGTAATGCAACTTCCAAAACCCGAAATTCACTTGTGAGCCCATTTTTGCATCAATTTATCCCTCCCTTGCCAGTTCAGTTTGCACACACGATCTACCAAATCAATGGATTAAGGCATGGGCCTTATTTTGCAAGAAGATTTCAAGAATGAACGATGATACAAAGAAGAGATACAACAACAATTCATGGTTGAGAGCATAGAATGCTTTCAAGACAAAGATGGTCATGACATGAAAAGAGGAAGGCTACCCTTTCCCTCCTAAAAAGATAGTACTGCCCCAAGCAAGAAGACAAGGATGCAAGTTCCCGTTCCGGTTCAAGATGTCTTTACCAATCCAGAATACTTCAATTTCTAGCATCTTGAAGCGACATGAAGATCATCACAGACAAAGGATGATGCAATTAGAGTCGTGTCTTTAGACACATGGAATAGTTTTAGTTATGCATTTGTAATTTTGTTTTGACAAGTTACATGTAAAAAATAACTTTGTAATTGCGAGTTAACTCATTACTTGCACTTTTGTAATTACATGTAAGGCAACTACAAGTTGTGTTCAGTTAGGACTGTAGTTGGAATAAGTCTTAGTTAGTTATTGAATAAGTCTTGGTGGTTGAGAGAATTTCTCAAGTTAGTTGGGATCCTCCCACCTTTTTCTCATGACTCCTCTCCTATAAATACTTGAGGGGTCTATTGTAATTTTTATCTTTTGGAAAGCAAGCAAAAACTTTGCCAAATTTATAGCAAAGAAGTCTTTGAGCTTTCATGTGTAAATTCAAGAATTGAAAGGAATAGAAGAAAATTGCTCAAGCTTGGAGTCTTTGTGCTACATACTTGAGTTTGTGTTCTATATTATCTTTCTTGCAAGTATTCCTTAAAGAGCTTAATCACATCTCATTTGCAGTCTTTGTGCTGCAAGTAGTTGAGGTTAATATAGATTAAAGCAAATATTTTGTTGAGAAAAGCTGCAAGTCTTTGTGCTTTCACTTGTTCTTAGGAAATTTATGAGTAGATTTTGTGAGAAATAGTTGTAAGTATTTGAGCTTAAACTACTTCCCAATTTTTTAAGTAGAAAAGAATAAGATATTTTAGTTTTTGAGCTGTTATAATTTGTTCTTTATAGCATTAGTATAGAAAAGGGTAGATAGGACTTCACATAATAAAGTCTTTGAGCTTGATATTGCTGTCCCGTCCCAAAGGAAGTGACGGAAGTCTTTGCACTTTCAGGAAACTTCATTTCCTTTCTCTCATTTCATTTTGAAAGTGGTTATTGCTGTTTATATCAAATTGCTATCCTTTTCTGTGATGAGAAAAGGATATTGTCTTTCTTGAAGGAAGAAGAAAGATTGCTGTCCCATCCTATTTTATTTTCAAAGTTGTAGTTAGATAGGGGGAGCCTTCCCTTAATTAGGAGAGTTTTACTCACACGCTGTGGTTGAAACCACAATTTTGTATATTTCCGCAAGTGTACAAAATTGTCAACCAACATGTTGATCACGCCATCTGGAAGCGTTACAAGCCGGAAGAAGTTGGGAAGACTTCAAAAACACAGGTTACCGAAGTTGGGAAGACTTAGGCTTGGGATTTTAGAACTTCGGGGGATTTTGGAGTTCCGGGGAAGAGAAGAGGGAGACTAAGGAAAGGTACGGGGAAGAGAAGAGTAGACTAAGGAAAGAACTTCGGAACCTTGGGGTTCCGGAGTTTTGAGGAAGAGAAGAAGAGGCTAAGGAAGGAACTTCGGAACCTCGGGGTTCCGGAGTTCCGGCAAAACAACACTTCACACCTCATAATTCCATTGCTTTCTCTTTGATCCAATTGGGGCAGCGCTGGTCCATGGAACATATCTTTGATTGGTTCTCGCTGATGGACCAAGGGTGTCATTAAATGACGACAGTTACATTCATGATCATTTCTGATTTAGAAACATCGTTTGTAATTGTTTATTTAAGGAGTCTCCCGCTCCTCTCTAATTCATTTAATCAATTACCATTTCATGGTACCAGAGCCTAGTTAAATTTTTGGCAATTTAAAAAAAATAAAATTGTGGTTTTTCCTATAAAAGAAGTTTTTGAAAATTCTTTTAGGAGTTTTTTTTCAATTTTTTAAAATAAAATTGTGGTCATGTTTTCAAGTGAAAATTGTGGACCTGTTTGAAGGGTCTTGAGAATCGAAGAAAGGGTCTTTGAAATTCGTAGTATGTTTTACCTTAGAATTGCGGGTTTGTGACTTGACCAGCACCTGGAGTTGTGCAATCTCTTCCTACGATGGGACTTTTTTTCTTAGAATTGCGATGGATTTCAATGCTTTTCTGAACAATTTTAAAAAAATCGTGGCCTGTACTTGTGTACTTCTTGGTGTCATCGCACGGGTGTATTTCTTCATTGTGTTGGGTTCTCTATGCTCACATTTTTTAGGTGAAAAATGCAGGTCGCACATTGGCAAATAGCAGTGGATTGTTTTTTTTATTGCATGCCTGAGAGCCTTGATCTAAAGAAATTGTCTGTTTCCTGGACTTTTCTGTGTGCAATGTCTGCCATTATTATGCTGCGCAAGTAGAGTGGAGACGGGTTTACATACATCTCTCATGGGTCGTGTTGCCTCTGCAAAAGGTTTTCTGTCATGATCAAGTTGTTTGCTAAGTTGTTGAAGATTTTCCTTCCTAATCGTGGGTCTTCCTGCACACGACCTAGGTTTTTTATGCTCCCAGCTTGAGTTTTTATGCAAAGTTCAGCTAGGTTTTTAGATCTAACCTTTTTTTTTGTAGAAATTTTTACTTGTCAAGCTAGGGTTCAGATTTTCTTTTTTTCATTGATTTTTGCAATAAAATTGGGGGTCTTTTGTTTTCTGTGCTGATTGCTTAGGGATTTGTGCTAGCTTCTCACTAAAGGGTTTGACTGATTTTGACTAGAAAAATCACTTTTTCAAAAATCAAAGTTCGTTGCTGCTGCTGTTTTTTTTACCTCATTTTTCGTGCATTGGAAAATGGGAGGGATAGCGTCATTGACCAACATCATGTTGAAAGGCAATTAGCACTTCAATGGCAAGAATTACAATACTGGAAAGTTGGAAACAATGCATGCTGACAATTTTTGAGTGTCGATGCCTTGATCAAGTTGCCCTTGGTACATACATGCGTCCCACTATTGCAGTCAAGGACCAGGATAAGTTTGATTAGTGTAATTGTGAAGAGGTTATGTTGCTAAAATTATTGACCATCGATGAGATGCTTCTAGAGATATCTTCTAGCAAGACATTTGCACTAATCTGGACTCATTTGAAGAGACGTTAGACAAGGGTAGGGCATTCTTACTGAAGAAATGTTTTCGATTATGATGGACGACAAAATGTCTTTGCAGGATCATCTCATGAAGATCAAAGACATTCGTGATCAACTAGAGGGCATTGGTTGCAAGATGGAAGAAGAGGATATGGTGGTTATCATGTTGATAAGTTTACCACGATCCTATGAGCACTTCATCCAAACTCTCAATATTACATCCACCTATGTTGACCTGAATTTTGATGAATTGTGCAACAAACTCTTGCAGCAGAATAGGTGGTGTTAGGATTCCCAAAGATGTTGACCAGAAATAATGCAGCAAATAAGAATAACAACCACAACATGAAAAACACACCATAACACAATGTTTTAATGAGGAAACCCAGTGTGGGAAAAACCTCGGTGGGATTTGTGACCCACAATATTCACTTACTGGCCAATAAGAGAATATTATTGCTACAATAGGGGCCTGCATATGCAGGAAGGCCAAGTGCCTAGAGCTCATTGCTCAATTACAAAGGAAGTCACACTGACTTACAAAAATGGATTATACTAATCCAATGTCTCGTACTGCTTCAGATTAGCATCTGCTATGCCAGATTCAGTACCGGTTTAAGCTCTGCTACATACATAAACCCTTATCCAATAATTCGCATAATAGGTCTGCTACCTTCTATTCATATTTCGTATCCTACCTCTTATAAAATGATCTACAATGATCTCATACATATATGAGTCATATTACAATCCGCCATGTCGGCTTACAAAAGATTTTACAATAAATTACAAAATACATTAACACAAAATTGTTGTCGGCTAGGGTGCCGGTGTTCTTTTCGGTGCCGGTGTTCTTTTCGGTTCCAGTGTTCTATATGCTGGTGTAGAATCTGTTGGTGCCGGTGCCGGTGTCTGCCTGTCGGTATCACATGATTGTAGGGTTGTCATCAATGACAATACCTTCAATCACCTACAATATCTCATTGGAGTGTGCATTTGCCAACAGGTGGAAGAAGCAATTTGGAAGTAGCAGCTAGACAACCAGTGTGGAACAAGGCTTTACTGCCAAAGACAAAGGCAAAGGCAAGTCCTATTAGCAAAAAGGATAAGGCAAGTCTGAGGAGAGTTCCAAGAAGGCTATCACATGTCATTATTGTGGTAAGATTTGTCATATGAAAAAACACTGCAAGAAGCAGTTGGCTGATCAGAATTCCAACCAAGGATGGTCTCAGCAAAAGGCCCATGTCGTGGAGCATATTGAATAGAGGAAGTTTGCCTTTTATGCATTTATGGCCAAAAGACTAGCCAATCACGTCGAATCTTCTGCATGGTACATTGATTTTGAAGCTTCTTGCCATTTCACATGTGAGAGATTGGTTCACGAAGTACAAGGCTTGCTCTGATTCAATGATCTTCAGCGGTGGTGAAGAGTATACAGTTGTCGGCAAGGACAACGTTCAAATTACATCTGGTGGGAGAAATCTCATATTTGTCAATGTATACTATGTTCCAAGCATGGAGCTTAATCTACTCTTTGAGTTGGATTGTGCAACATTTTCTGAAGTTGGACGCCATATTTAGTGCACATAAGTGCCACATTGTTGATAAAGAGTCCAAGAAGACAATTGCAGTTGGGCTCGAAGATCATGGATTGTATAGGCTGGTTAATACTAGAGTCTCAAGAGCATGCAATTTCTGCGAAGAGTTCATCCATCAATACTCTTTGGCATTAGTAGTATGGGCATCTCAACCTATCATACCTCTCTTAGTTGGCTCGAGAGAATTTGGTAGAAGGCTTACTTGAAATTCAACAACAGACACATGGTGTGTGGAGCTTGTCAAGTAGGGAAGCGACATTGAACTCCATTCTTAGATGACAATCTTGGAGAACATCCAATGTCCCACAACTAGTTCATGCAAAATTTTGTGGACCAATGAATACTGCATCAATCATTGGTGCTAGGTATTTTCTCTTGTTTGTTGATGATTTCAATAGGAAAATGTGGGTGTTTTTCTTAAAGGCAAAATCAGATGTGTTTAATGAATTTCAAAAGTTTAAACTATTAGTTGAAAAATAGTCAGGATGTTAGATCATAACTCTTAGGTCCAATAATGGGGGAGAATTTAGTTCCAAAGAATTCATTAACATTTGTGCTAAACACGGTATTAAGTGTCATCTTATCACACTGGGACACCCTATACCCCACAGAAAAATGGTGTTGTTAAGTGGAGGAACCATACTATTATGAAAATGGCCTATTGTATGCTAGAGAAGAGAAACTTTCCTAAAAAGTTTTGGGCTGAGGTAGTGTATACAGCAATTTACCTTAACCAGTCTCTCACACAAGTTGTCAAGTAGATGACCCCAAAGGAAGCATGGTTTGGAAGGAAACCAAAAATCAGCCACCTCAAGGTTTTTTGTTCGACAACATATGTTTGAATTCCAGGTGCAAAAAGGACCAAAACTGGATTCCAAATGTCAAAAGTTGATGCTTATAGGCTACGATGACAATCATAAAGCCTATTAGCTGATTGATGTGGACAGTAATCGTCTCACTTTCATAGAGATGTTGCCTTTGATGAAGAAGATGGGGCCTTTCAACTCTCTTCTCCCATCCAACATCCTAAAAATCAACCTTTGTAGGCTAAAGACTTGGGTGTTAGACTTCCATTAGCTCCACCTGAAGGGAGGGAATCTAATGATTCTGAACTTGTGGAATCTCCTAGGAACGATCCTATTCCAACAGATTTCCCTCAAGACAACCTAAATCAACATCCAGATGATTTCATTACAGGAAGCCCAAGTCATGATGATCGTCCTGATTTGGAAGAAGATGCTTCTACTCTTCGGCCTAAGTGGCGGGAAAAGCTTATTGGTGATGTTTGGGATGATGAGCTTGTTGAGGGTAGATCATCTAGAGGCAAGAGTGAGTAGAGTAATGCCAATTTTGCTCTTATGGCCAACATTTAGAGTGTTTATGAGGCCCAGGATTATTCAGAGGCGAAAGGTAAACCTGAATGGGAAAAGGCGATAGAAGCTAAGCATCATAGTCTTTTGAAGAACGACACGGGTTCTGTCAGATCTTCCACCAGGGAAGAAACCCATTGGCCCCAAATGGGTCTACAAAGTGATATACAAAGCTAATGGAACTCTTGATAAATATAAAGCTCAGTTGGTGGCTAAAGGGTTCTCGTAGAGAGAAGGCATAGACTATGAGGAGACCTTTGCTCCTACAACAAAGATGCGCACCATCTGACTAGTTCTTGCTATTGCAACACAGTATGGTTGGAAAGCCTATCAAATGGATGTGAAGAGTGCCTTCCTCAATGGTGATTTGGAGGAAGAGGTCTACATGATGCAGGCTCAAGGTTTTAAGGTTGCAAGTAAAGAGCACTAGGTATGCAAACTGGTGAAGGCTCCTAATGGCCCAAAGCAAGCCCCTAGGGTCTGGTACATCAAGACTGACAAGTATTTGGTTGCATAGGGATTTGAGAATAGTCCTTAAGATCCCAACTTATATGTCTAAAGCACTGGTAGCGATATCATTCTTCTTGTCATCTATGTGGATGATATCATCATTACTGGTACTAGAGCACATTTGCTTGAGCAGACAAACTAAAATTGTGTCAGACATTTGATATGACTAATTAGGGCCTTCTATATTATTACCTTAGTGTAGAGGTTTGGAAGACAGGTAACAGTACTTTCATCTCTCAGTTGAAGTATGCTAGAAGTTTGTTGGACAAGTTTGAAATGCAAGACTATAAAGTCTCATCTACACCTATGGAGAAAGGACTGAAACTATCAGCCAATTTAGACTCACTAGTGGTGAATGAATCAGCATTTAGGCAACTAGTTGGCAGCCTCATATATCTTAGAGCCACCAAACCTGATCTAAGTTATGTTGTGAGCTACATATCTCGTTTCATGACTGCCCCTAAAGTAGAGTATTGGGTTGCAGCAAAGTGTGTTACTAAGATATGTGAAAGGGACACTTGACTTTGACATTTTATACAATAGAAGCAAAGATCCTTGACCGATTGGTTTTACAGATTCAGATTGGGTACGTTCTTGTTGATGACAAATTATCTACTTTTGGGTATGTCTTCAATCTTGGCACGAGTGCAGTCACATGGACCAGTAAAAAGTAGCAGGCAGTAGCTCTTTATCTTGATAGAAGTAGAGTATCGGGGAATTGTTAAAACAGCATGTGAGGCAGTTTGGCTTTGTAGGATGCATTTTGAAATGCAAATGTCTCAAGCAGGGCCTTCACCCTTGTTCTGTGACAACGAAGAGGTGCTAAAGCTTACCAAGAATCCAGTCTTTCACGAGTGAACAAAGCATGTAGGGTTTCATTGTCACTTCATTCGACAGTGTGTTGAAGATGGATCTGTGATGTTGCAGTATGTTCTAATGGAGGATCAGATTGCAGACGTTCTAACCAAGTCTTTGAGCTCGGACTAGTTTGTAATATTTAGGGGGTAACTTGGTGTATTTAGTAGAATGACCATTAAGGGAGGGTATTAAAGTAATATTGATTATAATTGTCATTTATGTAATATAGTTAGTTCAGTAACTCTCTATTATTGGTTTTGTTGAAGATCATTTCTGATTTAGAAACATCATTTGTAATTGTTTATTTAAGGAGTCTTCCGTTCCTCTCTAATCCATTCAATCAATTACCATTTCACGTTCAACTATTGGCTCCTCTTCCCTAACAGGCACATTTTCCACATGGTTTGTTGCTGAGACCAATTTTTAAATATGTAAAGACTGCAGTCAAATGATTGAAGGGATTTCCAGTTGTGATAAGAATAAATATTATCATATTTTCTGAGGAAGAGAGTGTGGAAAGAGTGAGTTGGCATTTGAATGGTTGATAATGAATCTATATAGATAGGGTGTTAATGAAAAAATTCATTGGTTGCTCTCTAGTTGTGGATTGTCATTGGTCTATGTGGATCTTCTCATCACCATTTAAGCTGTGTGGCGCAAACTAGTTATGTTAATTGGTTTGTTTCAAATATTTGCAATTTGTATTTTGTAAATCTGATCAATGCTAGCTGAACTACAATCTCAAGCATCATGCGTTTCTGAAATTCTTATATGTTTTATGGTTGACAAGTTTTGTTGGCCTTTGGTTAGATTGTTTGTTGAAGAATTGTTTATCAATAATGCTTCTGAAAAGCAACCCAACCTATTGGCAGGGGTATCCATTATTTCAAAGCATATATAATATATTTATTATCATCTACTTGTATTTTCTATTAACATGCCTAACTTATGCAAATCAATTACACTTTATACTGAATTACAAATTACAATATTATCACATAGATGATTCAAATCCTTTTTTGGACGACCTTGTTCGTCTGGACACTATTTCTACAGGCATCTGTAGTTTACAAATTATCTCCTATCTCTTTATGAACTTTTGAAAGGAGGTCTATTTGTTTATCAGAATCTCTCCCAAAATTTATCTACGGGACCTCTAGGCATTAGGTCATATAATTTGAGTTTCTTTTGTTTGGAATGGTAGAAGTGTGATTAAACTGGAAATGTTGGTGCCTTTTAGTTCGATGCTTCCTGACATATGTATATGCAAATTTAAAAAAAAATTGAATTAAAATAAATGGAAAGATTATAAATATTAAATACCTATTGTGAATTAGATCTATGTGTTTTTTTCTTAAAATCTTGGTCACCTTTTTCTTCAAGATTCATCTGACATATTTTATATTCTGTCCAAATGTCCTGCAAATTTCTCTGTTTGAATGATTGAGCAAAGGTATGGAATGAGGGATTTTAACCCTTAATCACTTGAAGTTACATGTCAGAGCATGTGTCCTGTGCCCAATAGAATCATCTCCTGTAGCAAGGAGACGTAATCTACACCTCTCTATCTCCAAGAAGTGTACACCTCTTCAACTGTATGCACTATTCCAGGGTATACATATCCTGCTTACCAAGCAAAATATCAAATGCAGCATATCTATATACAGTGATCATGACATATTCTACATATCTGTCTCCAAGAAGCGTATACCTCTCTGAATGTGTGCACTATCCCAGGGTACAGTGTACACGTATTTTGATTTGAGAGCAAAATATTGAAAACAACATATCTATGGACAGTGATCCTGATCATCTTTATTATATATACCAAAATACATTAGTCTGGTGCTGCCTTAATCTATAACGTATTTTCTCAATATCAATACTAGAAATGTAAGTTAGAGTTCTGAATGTTAAGATCATCCACCAGTTGGGCTATGTAATTGGACAAGAAGTTGCTACCTGTGTTTCTTCTGTTGACCTACATCAATCTGGTTGAAACATCTGCTTATCCTGCAAATATAATCATGTATGAAATTGTTTGACAAATTGGTTATTTTTAAGCTTTTGGTCCTGATTTAATTTTGAAGTAAATCAAAACCATCAGAAATCTTCATGAATTGACATTTTGGATCCTTCTCTCATTTGAGTTCCAAAATTTAACTACAGGCAACCACAGTGGATTTTGAACTTGCAGAAGGTATATACACTCAGGCTCGTATTGAGGCAACTAACTCGGTATGTCTGTGGCTGGGTGCAAATGTTATGCTAGAGTACCCCTTCGATGAGGTAGATAATTGTTTCTCTTTGAAGATTTTTTTTAAGTTCTCTTGAACAATGCTTTAAACGGTATGATTTGGTATGCAGGCTATTGATCTTCTGAAAAAGAACCTGGAGAATGCTAATTCTAGTTTGGGAGCCATTGTGGAAGATTTGCAGTTCTTACGGGATCAGGTGACAATAACACAGGTATTAATGTTTTGATGTAATATTCCTGTACTCTATTAATTTTCAATCTTTGCTGACTTACAGGTGTCTTATACCTTATGTTGTAACTGCCCTTTCCTGGAACTCGTACTAATTGTGTGGTGAATTCATGCTACTGATTTATGCTTAGGTAACCATTGCTCGAGTTTACAACTGGGATGTTCATCAGCGCAGAAAACAACGGCAACCAGGGACAGATGTTTGATTTTGTTTTATGACAGTATTCTGCAATCTATTTTCTTTCCTTGATCTTTAGCCAGCCTTTAATGATGTTTCTTACATGATGTGCTCTTCTTTTTGGACTGTTAGCTCCATGTATCCATGTTTCCTTCATCTTTTTCATCAATACTCATTATATCACTAAGAACCTCTCAAAATATAGAAAAATGGTTTTAATTGACTACTCTTTCCGATTGTTTTGGAAGTTCTACAACTAATCTATAGCAGCTTTTGAAGTTCTCTGGAAATCGCCCAATGCTTTTTCTCGGGTAGAATGTTTTGGGTTGAAGAGTACCATGTGAAGTATCTTTATTCTACTAAATTTAATTAATATTATTTTTCTTTTTCACTCCAACTAACTAGTTATGGTTTTTCATTTGGCAGTCTGAATTTCCGTTTCTAAAGATAAATTCTGATTATCTTTTTATGGCTTGGCCCTTGATTGAGCTTGTGCTTTCTGATACCATACTAAACACTGTCCTAAAAGATGCTGTTCAATTCACTGTTTGCTAATTATTGGCAAATTTAATGTGTTATAGGTAATTGAAACCAGGCATTGTCTATCGTGAATATTTTTCATGGATGCTAGCCATTTTAAATAAAATTTCAATTGCATAGGGATTGGAAGGGATGTAGTTAAAGGCTTCACACCTCAATTATTCAATGATGTAGATCAAGCTAGATATATCAATTTTATAGATGGCTAAGTATTCAATTCTACAGTGATTGGATACTGAACTAAATATAGAAGCCAAATAATTTAGATAAAAAATGTTGAAATTTTTTTATGACAATCCAAAATTCCATGGATGACAGAGCTGATATTAAATGAGTCTGAAAATCAAACCTAGGAATACTATTTTGATTGTTATTCTCATTATGGATAGCTTGTTGAAAGTTTTTTTTTTTAACTTGTCGAGCACTTGTAAGTATTTCAAAACTAGTGTGGGCCAATTGAGCCAACTTTGCTTGTTTTCTGTTAGTGGAGCCAAATTTGTGAGTACTGAGCCTTGCTGTTTGGGCCCATGTCAATTTGGTAAGATCCTATCATGCAATTGCAATCCATAGCAATTCATTATAAATAGTTTGCTTCTTGTCAGTGTTAATTCCATGTAGAAACTTGCTTTGAAAGCTCATATATGACGGACGAGATGATGTGTAATTCATAAAAAGTGCAAGTCTTTCCTATGCATATACATATTATCCTAGACATGCATGCTTGGTACATGTTTTTTCTGCTAGGAAACTAACAACCATTTTTTTTTTTTCATTTGGTCTGATGTTTTTTTTTTAAAAGTGTAATAAAGTCATTTGACACATTCTTGACGATAAGGATGGGTACTGGACCTGTGGTTAACTTTGTAATAGGCATGCATAATATGGGGTATAATAAGGCTCCATTTGCAAGGACAAGCTCAATTGAAAATGTAAGGGAGCTGAATGAAAACATAGTTTGCATGTTGGCACTCAAATCGATTGTGTCTAATTTTGCTTGAGGCTGCTGAATGAAAATGCTGTCCTTTCTATTGGTGCTCAATGCTTGGGGGAGCTGAATGAAAACATTGTTCTCTCTAACGCTCAATTAGGTTGTGTACAATTTTGCTCGAGTCATAGCCCTTTTATGCATTTTGGCCTTATTATGCCCATTGTAAATAACTGACGAGATAATTCCTAATGGGCATCCTTTGGTCAAGATTGCATTAGTGTTGTTCTCTATCATACCCCATTGGCCTTTTGTGAAGGTTAAATTTTTTTTTTATGCGCACAGGTTCTTTGTTCAAATTTCAAAGATTGCTAAATGTTGGAGTTGAAATTAACTTAGTGTAAATTTGATCGTGTAGTCATTAATGCAGTGGTTGAGTTTCATCTCCTAATGGTCATTGTGCTTGTTCCAAATCACTCATTGTGCTTGCCTTACATGAATCATTTGCAACTGGCAGTTCTTCCTTGATTCTCAAAGCAAGAGGGCAACCAACAAAGTTCTATATATGCCAATTCGTCTTCTAGAAAAAAGGTTGGCAATTTTTCCATTCTATGCAATTGTGAGTATGAAGGAGCTTCAAGGTTGTAACTCCCACTAACTTAGCTGCCATAGAGCAATATCTATTAAAAATCACAAGGAGGTTAATATGTAAATGCTATATGTAATCAAATGTCTCCTATGCATACTAATTCTTTTTCTTAAGTTCAATGTGTGATGTGTGATGTATTGTGACTTTGTAATCCAATGGATTAGGTGCCAATCTTAGAAGAAATTATCCACCATGCATCTAAACCGGTAACATCATCCACTAGTAGATTAGGAATGAGTAGTTTGTGTGCATTTTGTGATTCAACATTATAACTAGGGAAAAGATCTTTAATGATCCTTAAATTGTTATCTTAGAGAGCACTGTTTTGCATACTCATATTTGTAATGTCCCCTCTTTGAATAGGATTACATTATAAACAATAATAATAAAATTAAAATACAAAAGAAAAAAAAAAAAAATAAAAAAATATATAATTAAAATTTTATT